>NC_081180.1:102331552-102385729 GCF_029867415.1 Vicia villosa | reverse complement strand
TTTTTGGGTGCGTTTGATTTGTAAAATATGAAGTACTGGACAGAATAGTACTAGACAGTACAGAACAGTACAATACAACTTTTTGTATTGTACTGTGTTTGATGGTTACTGGACTGAACAACTATTTTTTCGATTTTTCTTGATATGTCCATGCACCAGACAAAATAATATAATTTCAAATATAATTATTTATTGATATATAAAATATAATATTTATGAATCAAAATATTAAATAATAAGGAGAAAAAAAATGAAGAAACAATTTCTTTACTTTATTTGATATGTTAATGAACCAAATAAAAATAGTATAATTTTTATTATAACATTTTTATGATATATAAAATATTAATTATGAATTAAAACATTAAATAATAAAAAAGAGAGTAAAAAATAATTTTTTGATATTTTTTTGATAATTAGTGCTTGGGACAAAAAGTTGTCTCATGGTTTAGTGGGGGACAAGAAATTATGGTTTTGTCCAGTACCTTGTCATATTTTTTGTCCAGTACCATGATTAGTTTCTGCATCAAACATAGTACAAAAAAATTGTCCTGTCCAGTACCTCATTTTTTAGCAAATCAAACACACCCTTTATATATATTAGCTTCTTGAGGCTACTCAAATATTTATGAAATCAAACAAACATAAGAAAATAAACTAAAACTTAAATTAAAAAGTAATAAATTTATGAAAAAAAGTGTCTTAATTTAAACATTTTAACTTTTAGCTTCTTCAACTAACGGATGGTATGCTCACAATTTTCTATCAAAGGTAGGCTTAATAGTCAAAGATATAGATATCATAGAAATGTAAGGAATAATGATAGAAAAGATATACATATTAACTCTTTATATTCAAAGGTAGGCTTAATAGTCAAAGATATAGATATCATAGAAATGTAAGGAATAATGATAGAAAAGATATACATATTAACTCTTTATATATATATATATATATATATATATATATATATATATATATATATATATATATATATATATATATATATATATATATATATATATATATATATATATATATATATATATATATATATATATATATATATATATATATATATATATATATATATATATATGGCATATGAATATATGGCATATTATATGAGGAAAAAAAATTTATATTTAAATGTGAAAATGAATCTAAATCATTAGATTTTTAAAATAAATGATTGACAATTTGACATTATGTGTGAATCTTTTTTTCTCTCCACCATTTATTTTAAACCCCTGCCACACAATACTTCAACCAACTGAACTACTACAACTTATTGAACTTGAATACTTTCTATTCTAATTATATTAACCTTTTCTTTAAACATAATGTTTTAGTTTAGTTTAGTTTTATTCAACTACTGCAATATTTCATTAACGTTTTAGTTTTAGTTTAATTTTTTAATATTTGGTTTTAGTTTTGTTTTTAAAAGTAAATAATAAATGCTAATAATAAATGTTAATTAAAAAACGCTAATAAAACATTTTTAAAATGTTAATAAGTAAAATAAATTTCAACAAAATGCTGTAGTTCAGATGGTGGATGAGAACTTTAACTATTATGAGAACTGAGAAATTTTAATAATAACGATTAGATTTAAATTAATGACTCAGAATTGCTTCACATTTTGAAAAATTTATTTAATGGTTAGGTGAACAAGATATTTATTTAGTATGTATTCAAAGTCTGAAGCAAATCTGAATCATTAATTTAAATCTAATGGTTATTATTAAAAGTTCTCAGTTCTTATAATAGTTAAAGTTCTCATTTGATAGGTCCATATATATATATATATATATATATATATATATATATATATATATATATATATATATATTACTACGAAAAAAAGTTCTCACGATATTACTACGAAAAAAAGTTTTTATCTTGATTGAAAAAAGTTTTAACCTCGATTTGTTGGGCAACAAAGGGTGTTATATAAATTGCGCTACTTTTTATTCAAAGTCTGAAGCAAATCTGAATCATTAATTTAAATCTAATGGTTATTATTAAAAGTTCTCAGTTCTTATAATAGTTAAAGTTCTCATTTGATAGGTCCACATATATATATATATATATATATATATATATATATATATATATATATATATATATATATATATATATATATATATATATATATATATATATATATATATATATATATATATATATATATATATATATATATATATATAGGGCATATCATATGAGAATGACATATTTATATGAGAATGTGAGAATGAATCTGAACCATTGGATTTTAAAATAAATGGTGGAGATTACAGGTGAATCTTTTTTTCTCTCTCCTATATCATTTATTTCAAAATGTAGGAGAGAGAAAAAAAAGATTCACTCATAATCTCCACCATTTATTTTAAAATCCAAGGGTTCAGATTCATTCTCACATTCTCATATAAATATGGCATTCTCATATGATATATATATATATAGAGGGCATATCATATGAGAATGACATATTTATATGAGAATGTGAGAATGAATCTGAACCATTGGATTTTAAAATAAATGGTGGAGATTACAGGTGAATCTTTTTTTCTCTCTCCTATATCATTTATTTCAAAATGTAGGAGAGAGAAAAAAAAGATTCACTCATAATCTCCACCATTTATTTTAAAATCCAAGGGTTCAGATTCATTCTCACATTCTCATATAAATATGGCATTCTCATATGATATATATATATATATATATATATATATATATATATATATATATATATATATATATTACTACGAAAAAAAGTTTTTATCTTGATTGAAAAAGGTTTTAACCTCGATTTGTTGGGCAACAAAGGGTGTTATATAAATTGCGCTACTTTTTTTTTTGGTTCACTAGTTAAGATGAAAAATTAGAAAACATAAGATGCCATGACATAATTATGTTGAGATATTCGACATCTATGTGCTTAAAATAGGAGGCATATCATGTCTTCTGAAATTCAAGTGGATGTCAAAAGTACTTTCCTGAATAGATTTTTGAATCACATTAAAGGTTGTTTGTAGATTATTCAATTAAGGGTGTCTAAATCATGAAAAGGTAGAGAAGTTTCTCTTAACATCCTATAGTGTTTTTCCTTGTTCTTTCGGATTGATGATAATCTATTAAATAATGATGATGCAATTATGTTTTTATATGTCGTGAGTTGACGCACAATGGTATTTTACTGCTATGGTGTTTTGTGTTCATGAACTAACTAATTCAATTATGAATGTGAGTGAACTTGGGTGTTTTAGAGTATAATTATAATGGATCAATTCGTGAGTCTTTGATGGTTTGAGGATAATTGATGTTATAGTCATGTTAGATTGTGATTTTAGGGAGTTTGAATGGTTATATTTGGGACTAGTTTGAGGGATGAGGGGTAAAATATGCAGAATGAGAGCGATATGTGAAAACTGGAATTTTTAGAAAATTGAACTATGGAAATCGATTGCATCAGTGTAAAAATTGAAAAAAATGACAATGCCAATCGATTGACTAAGCTATGAAATCGATTAATTCTTGAAAATTGGAAACAAGGGCGAGGGACATGTGATGTCTATCGATTGATGTTGTGAAATTTTTGAAAAATTCTAAACTTGAAATTTGTTCTATTTCCCAATGATAATTGCCGTAACTTTAGTTTAGTAAGTCCAAATAACGTGTCGCTTAAAGAGTTGGAGTGCTAACGTACAGAGCTACCTAATAGAAGTGCAGTTTCCGATAATTTATGTGTAAATGAATGATCTTTTCGTGAATAATTACTGTGTGTTTGTATGTATGATTGTTTGATAATTGTGCTTGCTTGATGATGATTGTTGAAACGAGTGTTCCTAAAATAGAACTACGCGTATTGTGTTGAGTGTATGTTGAATTAAAGTCTGAGTGAAGCTATATTTGTGGTTGTGTTATGGTCATTGCATTGAAATGGCAATGCATCATATGTTTTCATCGTTGTGAAAGAGGCATGTTGTTAGTTCAGAGAGGGACGACTGACTTGTCTCGAGCTCAGAGTGGGGGCTCGAGGTTCGCAGGGATTGGAACCCAATTTGTATGAAGAACCAAATGTTGACTTGGTACCACATGCATATAGAGTTGAGTTACATTGCATTATATAAAGAGTGTGCAGTTGAAATGTTTGAGTATTGATGAATGCTCTTGCGTGATCGAGTGAGTCTGGATGTGATGTGGGTGAGATAGAATACATGATAATTGAGGTGTATACGTGATACATGGGTGATTTTGTAGTGTGTGAATCTAGCCTGATTATTTATACACCATTTATTATTTGTGTGTATTCTCACCCCTTTTGTTGTTTGCGTGGTTTTGTACTCCTTCAATGTACAAACAGGCAGGTAACTGAGTAGCTTCTTAGAGTCGGAGGACGGCGTTGAGGTTGTTCTTTCTCCTGTTTTTAGGTGTTTAGATTCTGTTTCTCTAATCTATAACACTAGGCGACCGAACAATGTTATTTTATTATTACGTTTTGTTAATTGAGAGTTAGATGTTATATTCTTAATGTTTTGAGCTTATGTATGTTGTGGAGGCTTTTTCCATATTTTTTTTTTAGCATAAATGAAGTTTTTTTTATGAGACTTAATACTAGTGAAGCATGATTAGTAGTTGTTAAATTCTGCTTTGATGATACCCTAATTGAAGGTGAGCATGCGATGATAGATGTTTATTATATTATGTTTTACTTAACCCTTGTTATGGAGAAGATTTGTGTTGTGTTTGCGTGACACCCTATGTGAATAGTTATTTTAAATTTGTATTATACCCATTGGGGTGTTAGGGTGTTACAGAAACAATTCTAGGTGTTAGTCTAGAATTTCCAGATGAGCACAACACAATGATACCTTCCTGAACAACATTAAATGCAACAATTAAAAGGCCATTATCAAAATAATTTGAATAAATTAAACATTATGTGCAAGAACTTAACAATGGAAGTAGTTGAGCATGTGATAATGGAGTCTGGATTTTATGAAGAGGTGGTGGGTATGAACCCCACCAAATGCAAAATTTTTATTTTAAAATCTAACCTTTGACACTTGACACCAATCACAATTTAGTAAATGTTTTTCAAGTTATTTATTAGAAGCCATGTCACAAACGTTTGCCACGAAACCTTTTTTGTAACGAAAACTTGACATTATGAACGAAAACTAAAATGATATTAACATTCAAAGACTATTTTGAAAAAAAGATACAGGGGAAAACTAAAATTTCGCTAACTTACACGGACGATTGACACATTTAAGCATATAAAATAATAAAATTATTTAAATGACAATTCTACTTGAAATTAAATAATTCAAATATTTGATATTAAATTTTTAATAATTTTTCAATATGAATTTACTTTATTTTTATGTTAAATATTTTGAATTTTATTATATTAAATTTTATATTTGTATTGGTAAAAAAGTATAAATGTGCATATTACCCCTACAATGGTTGGGGTACATAAGACATTAGTATGTTTATAACAATTTATGGTGGTTAAGGCTTGTCCATGATGGCGTGAAGCCTTGTACAATGCTTTTTGGGTGGTTATAAAGGACTTGCTCATGTGAGGTGAGAGGCTCTGTATCTCAGTTTGGTGCATAGGTTTGGATCTACTCTCCTTTCCTCTTAGGGGAGAAGTATTTACATAGGCCTTTTTAGACCTAGGTTTAAGAAACCTTTATAGGCAGTAATTGTTCCCCCTTGATTATGGGAGACTGTTGACCACCTATTTTTCAAAGACTCATGGTATGACTCCTAATGTGAGATAACAATATTATGCATGTCATTTGTCTCAAGGTCGATCCTTAATGTTTTCTGAGGATGTCACTTGCACAACATCATTATAGGCGGGAACCCTGAAGTCGTCCTTATTTGGGATTCTCACCAATATAACACAACACAGTTAGAGGGGTCCAAAAAGCCCAAAATTGCAAAGCTCTAATAATTAAGCCCCTATATGACCCGTCTTTTTTAGGCTCTTTACTAAATAAATAATTTTTTGGCCCCATATTTCAAAGCCCCCTTATATTTTTGTTTTTTATGGGGCCTAAGTAAGGGCCCCAAATTATACTTTGTTTGATTGAATCACATATTTTTGGGGAAAAAACAGATTTTTTGTCAAAAATATAAAAATTGACTTTTTCGAAAAAAATAACAATTTTATTTTCGAAAATAAAAAAGTCGACTTTTTCCGAATTTTTTTTTTGTCGAAAATACAAAAAGATGATTTTTTCGAAACAGATTTTTTAATCGAAAAATCAATTTTTTTTCAAAAAAGAAAAAAGTTGACTTTTCCAGAAAAAATCAAATTTTTTCTAAACTGTAAAAAGTTGACTTTTCCGGAAAAAACCGATTTTTTATCGAAAATATAAAAAGTCGATTTTTTCGGAAAAAAATTCGATTTTTGTCGAAAATATAAAAATTCGACTTTTTCGAAAAAAAAACTGATTTTTGTAGAAACTATAAAAAACCGACTTTTACATAAATAAAGTTGATTTTTTGTCGAAAATACAAGTCGATTTTCCGATAAAATTTCTTTTTCCCGAAAATATTAAAAAAAATCGATTTTTCTGAAAAAACCCGATTTTTTGGACAATATAAAAAGTTGACTTTTTTGAAATGAAATCGATTTTTCGTCAAAAATACAAAAGTTGACTTTTTCGGCAAAATCCCAAATTTTTATCGAAAATATAAAAAGTCGACTTTTTCGAAAAAAAACTGATTTTTGTCTAAACTATAAAAAACCGTCTTTTACATAAATAAAGTTGATTTTTTGTCGAAAATACAAGAAGTCGATTTTCTGATAATTTTTTTTTCCAAAAATATAAAAAAATCGGTTTTTCTGAAAAAACTGATTTTTGGAAAATATAAAAAGTCGACTTTTTCTGAAAAGAAATCGATTTTTCGTCAAAAATAAAAAAGTTGACTTTTTCGGCAAAATCCCAATTTTTTGATGAAAATAGAAGTCGATTTTCCGGTAAAAAAAACGTTTTTTTCGAAAATATAAAAAAGTTGAATTTTTTCGAAAATTAAAAAAAAACGGTTTTTTCAAAAACATAAAAATGTTCATTTTTTTTATAAAATAAAAAAAATCATTTTTTTAATAAAAAATTAAAAAGTTAATATTTTTGTGAAAAAGTTTGGACCTTGAGGCCTAACTTCAAAGTTAGGGGCCTTTGTTTTAAGGCCCTATTTATTTTGGGGCTTATTTATTTTTAAAATTTAGGCCCCTTATATTTTGAGGGCCTTAAATATTAGGCCCTAGCCCTTTAAATTGACACCTCTAGACACAGTCCCTCAAGCATAAGGGTTTGTAAAAGGCCAAGTGTTTTTAAGATTTTCTTTCAGATCCCTTCCGATGGTATGGGGTTTGATCCTTTTATTTTGGAAGGCAAGTCCTTTATTTGAAGGTTGCTTTTAAAATGGGAGTCAAGTCTTGTAACACCCCAAATCTATCTGCAATCAACAGGAATATCAGAGTACACAATTTCAAGCGAATAGAACATAACGATTCGGAGCGTCACATTTTAAACAACAAAATCACATACGTATATCATGCTCAATTACTTAGATACATAACACACTGTTTACGGTGATTTCCGGTAAACAACCGCTAGTCTTCCAAACTATAATAAATATGATTTGGTTACTCGCAGGATCGACTAGATTGATCCTAGGACACATAGTCAAGAAGATTGTCATCAACGTTCATTCGAACCATATTCATTATTTGTCTTCTTCAATAAGCGTTGTTCGATTAAAGAACAAATAGTCTTGACAATCACTTTGTTATATATAAATGTGACTTCAGCGAAAAGATAAGTAACATAACATAGAAAATTAAAAGGACTATTGAAACGTAAAGAATCTTAAACTGCAGAAATGTAAAAGACTTTGAAAGTAAATAACATGAAAGTAATTCGAAAGTAAATGACATTAAAGTAAAGATACAGAAATGTAAATGGCAAGAAGTAAACGAAATGCAGTAATTCTGGAAAATATTTAAAAGCAAAGGGTAATACACATGTATTAAAATGGTGGTGTCATACGTACATTTTCTCAGCGAACTCTTTCTCTTAACGCTTGATACTTGAGTAAATATGTGAGTGATTTGTACAAAATGAACACACAGAATCCTAACATTAAGACTCCTATTTATACTAGTTTCGACCTTAACGGTCCTATACTAATCTACTACCACGTTTCTCATAAGAACTTCTAGCGATGCCATCTGTTACTTGGACAGTTACGAAACCGTCTTCGAATTTCAAATCTTCCCGCCTGAGTCTGTCTTCGACGCGTGGCTTCAAATGATTTCGCATACCCTCATCAGGCCTTTCGAAGAAAGCATTAGACCACCTGCAGCCATTTCAACAAGTTCATGCTCTGGGACTGTTGTAAAACACCTTGATTTCAACAAACGGAACCTATTTAAATAATCATCAATTGTTTCTGTGAATTTTCTTTTAACACTGGCCAATTCTTTCAAACTTATCTTAGTTTGACCCATGTAGAATTGCTCATGGAAAAGCCTTTCCAAGTATGCCCATGCATCTATCGAATTTGGTGGCAAAGTAGTAAACCAAATGAAGGCATTTTTTGTCAGCGAACTAGGGAAATATTTGATCCTTAAATCCTCGTTTCCCGCTAAGTCTCCTGCTTCTGTCAAATATCTAGCAATATGTTCCACCGTTGACTCATTAGTTTCGCCTGAAAATTTTGTAAATTTGGGTACCTTAGTGCCCCTAGGCAATTCTGTCTGCATGATATAATCTGATATAGGGGATGTATAGTTTGGACGTCTAAGTCCAGTACTAAGGCCATTATTGGCCATAACCCTTTCTATCATGGCAGTTAAGTTATTTTCTGTAGCCAGATTTTCTCTTCTGACTCTTTGAACAACCTCATCTGGGTGTTCGTTCCTACCCACAATCCTTAATCTGGGTCGCTCCTCCTCCGTTTCTTGTCGAACGGGGACGGTTCTTTGATTTGAAGCTTCTAAGTTAATTATTGGAGTTCCTTCGAACATCTCTGTTCTTCGTGAGGGGCCTACATCCCTAGTGGCTGTCCTAGATGACGGAACTATGTCTTGTACACGTTCTAAAATGGGCCTCTCTTCTTGATTCGAAGGCTGTTTGTCTTTCCTTTTAGGTGGTGTTATTCCCATGAATTCTGCCATTCGATTCATTTGAGATGATATCTTTTGGAAAGTCTCCATGTTTTCTCTATTTGTAGTAGTAACATTTGCCATTAGTGGGCTTAAAACTGAAGTTAATTCTATGGCCAAAACCCCTACCATATCATGGTTGCTTGCATCCATTTCTTGTCGAAATGCTGCTTGGTTATTTGTGGTAAAGTGAGGCATCTGGGTAGAAAAACCAGTGTTATGTGCACTTCGACCCACTGAACTAACATTCGGTGAAAATGTCGCATTGTTAGTTGGGGCATATATAGATCCTGCCCCTCGTACGCCCGTTCCATATGGGTATGGCATTCCATATGAACTATTTGGTCTCCATTCGAAAGCAGAATTCGTGCCTTGACCAGGCAAATTATTTGTAGCGTTTGTCGAGGCAAACAATACGTCCTCTGCGCTTGTGGATGAGGGTGCGGTTGTCGACACTGAAACTGGAATAGTCCCTGAAGGCCCTGTATTATTTTCAGGCAAAGCCTGGGAATTATCTGCAGGTCTCGATCCATTTGGACCCGTTGCATCTTGTATTCCTTGAGTAGAAGTCGAATTTGCCGCTCCTGATCCTGAACCTTGTGGGGGATCTCGATCACCCCCTGTACTGGCCGTAACGACCATTTTCCTGTTGTACCTTCGTTTGGGAATCGGTTGTGCACTGTTCTTTAATTTACCGTTCCTAAGGTTCATACAAGATCTTGATATTGTCTAGACAAAAATAAAGCAATTGATTAAAACAATCTGCTTGACACTGTCCCACCGGGTGTGCCAATTTGTTTACGGTGATTTCCGGTAAACAACCGCTAGTCTTCCAAACTATAATAAATATGATTTGGTTACTCGCAGGATCGACTAGATTGATCCTAGGACACATAGTCAAGAAGATTGTCATCAACGTTCATTCGAACCATATTCATTATTTGTCTTCTTCAATAAGCGTTGTTCGATTAAAGAACAAATAGTCTTGACAATCACTTTGTTATATATAAATGTAACTTCAGCGAAAAGATAAGTAACATAACATAGAAAATTAAAAGGACTATTGAAACGTAAAGAATCTTAAACTGCAGAAATGTAAAAGACTTTGAAAGTAAATAACATGAAAGTAATTCGAAAGTAAATGACGTTAAAGTAAAGATACAGAAATGTAAATGGCAAGAAGTAAGCGAAATGCAGTAATTCTGGAAAATATTTAAAAGCAAAGGGTAATACACATGTATTAAAATGGTGGTGTCATACGTACATTTTCTCAGCGAACTCTTTCTCTTAACGCTTGATACTTGAGTAAATATGTGAGTGATTTGTACAAAATGAACACACAGAATCCTAACATTAAGACTCCTATTTATACTAGTTTCGACCTTAACGGTCCTATACTAATCTGCTGCCACGTTTCGCATAAGAACTTCTAGCGATGCCATCTGTTACTTGGACAGTTACGAAACCGTCTTCGAATTTTAAATCTTCCCGCCTGAGTCTGTCTTCGACGCGTGGCAGTGTATTAAACAAACACTACAAAAAAACACGCTAAGTAGTAATACTTGAATATATTTACAAATTTGTCTAAGTCCCCGAAGACACATACTTTTCACTAGCTTTCAGTATTCATTATCTTCATAGTGAACTTAGAAATCTTTACTCTCGAAGCATGACCATCAGTAGCCATTCTTTTATTTTTAAGGGATGGCCATCAGTAACCATCTTTCCTTCGATTTTCTACTTCTTCGAAGGATAAATAATATAAAACGAAATCTTCAGCTAACAAATTGCCCCCAATAAATGCCTGTTTCGAGAGTCAACAGAAATAGGCGTTTCTTGTCATTATAAGATTTCGTTCTTTATTGATCTTTGAGAGTTCCAAGACTGCTGACTAACGTCATAATCATTGATGACCCTGTTTCCGAAACGTCTTGTCATTTTCAAAGATGTCTTCTCATAACTTACATTCCCACGTTTTAACCTTACTTCTTGATCATTACTCCTACATACTAGGAGTGAAGCTAACTTTATTCGACCGTCGTTGGATTGAATCACCAGCCGCCACGTGTTCTTTGGATTTTACCCAAAAGATTTAAAAAGGGTTTCCGTTAAACCTTTAAATACTTAGTCTTGCACTTCTACACAACCTTTCATTCCTATTTCTTCATCTTCTTCAAAAAAAACCAAACATCTTCAATCTCTTCAAAATCTCGTTCTCTTAATCAGAAATTTCTCTATGGCTTCATCTTCAAATGTTCTTCAACCTGCTCTGAAGCTCCAATCAACAACACGGTCTGGGGAACAAGAGCACGTTCAAAACCCTAACACCGAAGAAATACGCGCTATTTACGCTTCCCAGGTAATCATTCCCTTTGAACTTTCTGGAAAATCTCTCGCTTTTATGGGTCCATTACCAGGTGAAAATATCCCGTCTCTGAATAAATTCTTCCCTGCTTATTACAAGACTAGACCATTAGTTAGCAAAATTAGGATAGATGAAGATGGCTGTTCTCCCTCAGGAAAATCTACTAACATGGAAGAAACTCCCACTGAAACTCCTTTAGCTTTAGCGAAAATTAAGGTAAACTGCTGGATTTCAAGATTCTGGACAAAGGGTAAACGATGAAAATATTGAGAAGATGTTTTCAAGATTTCAAACGCTAACTGCTGGATTAAGAGTTCTGGACAAAGGCTACACCAAGGCTGATCATGTTAAGAAGATCATCAGAAGCTTGCCCAGAAGATGGGGTCCAATGGTGACTGCATTCAAGATAGCAAAGAATCTGAATGAAGTCTCTTTGGAAGAGCTAATCAGTGCCTTGAGAAGCCATGAGATAGAGCTGGATGCAAATGAGCCTCAGAAGAAAGGTAAGTCTATTGCATTAAAATCTAATTATAAAAAATGCACTAACGCTTTTCAGGCTGAAGAAGTAGATTCTGAAGAATCAGAATCAGAAGAAGAAGATGAACTGTCCATGATATCCAGAAGGGTAAACCATCTCTGGAAGAGCAAGCAAAGGAAGTTCAAGAGCTTCATAAATTCAAAGAAGCCTGAAAGAGGAGAATCTTCTGGAGGCAGAAGATCTGACAAGAAGAAGGTCATCTGCTATGAGTGTAATGAGCCTGGACACTTCAAGAATGAATGTCCAAAACTTCAGAAGGAGAATCCCAAGAAGAAGTTTCATAAGAAGAAAGGTCTTATGGCAACATGGGATGATTCAGAATCAGAATCAGAATCAGACTCTGAAGGTGAGCAGGAAAACCTTGCACTGATGGCCACAGTGGATGATGGATCAGAATCTACATCAGAATCAGATTCTGAAGAGATATCCTTAGCTGCAAAAAAGACAAAGCACAAAATGTCATGGTACCTGGACTCTGGGTGCTCGCGACACATGACGGGAAGAAGGTCTATGTTCCAAGACCTGGTGCTTAAGTCTGGTGGAGAAGTCAAGTTTGGAGGAGATCAGAAGGACAAGATTATTGGCTCTGGAACCATAAGTATTGGTAACTCTCCTTCCATAACTAATGTACTTCTTGTAGAAGGATTAGCGCATAACTTATTGTCCATAAGTCAATTAAGTGACAATGGGTATGACATAATCTTCAATCAAAAGTCTTGCAAGGCTGTAAGTCAGAAGGATGGCTCAATCCTATTTACAGGCAAGAGAAAGAACAACATTTATAAGATTGATCTTTCAGATCTTGAGAAGCAGAAGGTGACTTGCCTTATGTCTGTTTCTGAAGAGCAATGGGTCTGGCACAGAAGATTAGGACATGCTAGTTTTAGAAAGATTTCTCAGATTAACAAACTAAATCTGGTCAGAGGACTCCCAAATCTGAAATACAAATCAGATGTTCTTTGTGAAGCATGTCAGAAGGGCAAGTTCTCCAGACCTGCATTCAAATCTAAGAATGTTGTCTCTTCCTCAAGGCCGTTAGAACTTCTGCACATTGATCTGTTTGGACCAGTCAAAACAGCATCTGTCAGAGGGAAGAAATATGGATTCGTCATCGTAGATGATTATAGCCGCTGGACATGGGTAAAGTTCTTAAAACACAAGGATGAGTCTCATTCAGTGTTCTTTGAATTCTGCAGTCAGATTCAATATGAGAAAGAGTGCAAAATCATAAAGGTCAGAAGTGATCATGGTGGTGAATTTGAGAACAGATTCTTTGAGGAGTTCTTCAAAGAAAATGGTATTGCCCATGATTTCTCTTGCCCTAGAACTCCACAGCAAAATGGAGTTGTAGAGCGAAAGAATAGGACTCTATAAGAAATGGCCAGAACCATGATCAATGAAACCAATATGGCTAAGCACTTCTGGGCAGAAGCAATAAACACTGCATGTTATATTCAGAATAGAATATCTATAAGACCTATTCTAAATAAGACTCCTTATGAATTGTGGAAGAACAGAAAGCCCAACATTTCATATTTTCATCCTTTTGGATGTGTGTGCTTTATTCTGAATACTAAAGATCATCTTGGTAAGTTTGATTCTAAGGCACAAAAATGTTTCCTTCTTGGATATTCTGAACGCTCTAAAGGCTACAGAGTATACAATACTGAAACATTGGTTGTAGAAGAATCAATCAATATTAGATTTGATGATAAGCTTAGTCTTGAAAAGCCAAAGCAGTTTGAGAATTTTGCAGATATAGATATTGATATATCAGAAGCTGTAGAACCAAGAAGCAAAGTTTCAGAAGCTGAAGTTGCTGCATCTTTAGAAAATCTCAGAATTTCTGAAGAACCAACATTCAGAAGATCTTCTAGACTCACCTTAGCTCACTCAGAAGATGTGATCCTTGGAAAGAAAGATGATCCTATCAGAACCAGAGCATTCCTTAAGAACAATGCAGAATGTCAATTAGGTCTTGTTTCTTTGATCGAGCCAACTTCTGGTAATCAAGCTCTAGAAGATCCAGACTGGATAATTGCCATGCAAGAAGAACTAAATCAGTTTACAAGGAATGACATATGGGATTTGGTTCCTAGACCAAAAGGATTCAACATCATTGGTACAAAGTGGGTTTTCAGAAACAAGCTTAGTGAGAAGGGAGAAGTGGTAAGAAAAAAAGCCAGACTGGTGGCTCAGGGATATAGTCAACAAGAAGGAATTGACTATACTGAAACCTTTGCACCAGTGGCCAGGTTAGAATCTATTCTCTTATTAATTTCGTTTGCCACTCAGCATAACATCACTCTGTATCAGATGGATGTTAAGAGTGCCTTCTTAAATGGTTATATAGATGAGGAAGTCTATGTCCACCAACCTCCTGGTTTTGAAGACTCTAAGTCTCCAGAACATATTTTCAAACTTAAGAAATCATTGTATGGATTGAAGCAAGCTCCTAGAGCTTGGTATGAAAGATTAAGTTCTTTACTTCTAGACAATGGTTTCACTAGAGGACATGTGGATACGACTCTCTTCTATAAAACATCTAAGAAGGACATTTTAATTTGTCAAATTTATGTTGATGATATTATTTTTGGAACATCTAATGCTTCACTTGGAAAGGAGTTTGCTAAGTCTATGCAGGCTGAATTTGAAATGAGTATGATGGGAGAACTCAAGTATTTTCTTGGGATTCAAATCAATCAAACTTCTGATGGAACTTATGTTCATCAAACGAAGTATGTGAAGGAACTTCTGAAGAAGTTTAATCTTTCTGAAAGCAAAGAAGCCAAAACTCCTATGCATCCAACGTGTGTTCTAGGTAAGGATGAGGTAAGTAAGAAGGTAGATCAGAAGTTGTTCAGAGGTATGATTGGATCTCTTCTATACTTAACTGCTTCTAGACCTGACATTCTATTCAGTGTTTGTTTGTGCGCTAGATTCCAATCAGATCCTAGAGAATCTCACTTAACTGCTGTTAAGAGAATTTTGAGGTATCTGAAAGGTACTACTAATGTTGGTTTAGTCTACAGGAGATCTAAAGAATACAACGAAGTAGGATTTTGTGATGCTGACTATGCTGGAGATAGAATTGAAAGGAAGAGTACTTCTGGAAGTTGTCAATTTCTAGGAAGTCATCTGATCTCCTGGTACAGCAAGAAGCAAGCTACCATTGCCCTCTCAACAACAGAAGCAGAATATGTTGCTGCTGCTGGTTGTAGCACACAAATGCTCTGGATGAAGAGTCAGCTAGAAGATTATCAAATATATGAGAGTAACATTCCTATCTTCTGTGATAATACCTCTGCCATTTGTTTATCTAAGAATCCTATCTTACATTCCAAAGCTAAACATATTGAGATTAAACATCATTTCATTAGAGACTATGTTCAGAAGGGTGTTCTTTCTTTAAACTTTGTGGATACAGACCATCAATGGGCTGATATCTTTACAAAACCCCTTGCTGAAGGTAGGTTTAAGTTCATTCTGAAGAATATCAGTATGGATTTATGCCCAGAATGAGAAGATGAGAAGATCTTATGTATGATTAATTTATGAAATGTGTTGGGATTATGTGCATATAAGAAGTTCTGAAAAACGATCAATTAGAAGTTCTGAGTCTGTTATTACTAACGCTTCATTGTCTAAGTTAATTCAGAATCTCTTTTAAAGTAAAACAGCTGTCACCAGTTTTCCAGAAAACGAACACGTGTTTACTATTTCTGGACAAGCATGCGTGCAGTTGAGGAGACGCCGACCTAGGTAACTGTGCAAACCATTTCATTTTGTCACTTTATCTCTCCTAACGTCATATCTCATTAAATGCAAAATTAATGTCATGTTTTTATGTAATCATTTCACTTAAACCATATTGCATTCATTATTTTCTTTTATTCTATCTTTTAAATACCCCGCTTCATCTTCATTTCATCTTTTTCGCTCTCTCTCTCTCTCTCTTCATTCGTCCCTCTATTTCTGCATTCATCAACCCTAGCTTGTGTCTGTAACTAAGCATTTCACCATGAATCCTTCATCAAGCTATTCAAGCCCAACAGAAGTGTCCTCCACTCAACTGGTTCTGAGCAAGCGTGGTTTTGCTCCGTTGAAGACCTGTTCCATTCCTACTGAAGATATGGAAGTTCTCTGTGAGTCTTATGTTGACTTTGAAAATCTGAAAGCAAATGGTTTCCAACCTGATGCAAGGATCTTGGCACAAGGCCGTTAAGCATTACTTGGAAGCTTCTGTTAGAACTCAATCTTCTATTGATCCTGCATGGATTCGTGGAAGAGTGCTTCCTTCTCAAGCTGATCTTCAGAAGAAGGCTCAGAAGAAGCAAGAAGCAAGGCTGAAGAGAAAGGCTGCAGAAGAAGCTGCCAAGGAAGCTAAGAGGCAGAAGGTTACTTATGACTCTCTTAAAGTTGATTCTTTTCAAGCAATCAGAACGGGTAACTTCTCCAGGCAAGTATATCAACCACCTCCTTCTGAAACTCAATCTTCTATCCAACCTCCTCCTTCTGAACCTCAAAACACCTTCACCATTCAAAATCCTCCCACACCCACTGATATACCATCCTCATCAATCCTCTCCACAGATATTCCATCCTCTTCAACCACAGCAGTTCCACCTTCTATATCCCATCCCTTTCCTACCAGAAAATCCAACCCATACTGCCTTCTCTACCCTGACTACAAATTCACCTTCAACCCTCCTGAACCTGAACCTCATATTTACCTGGAGCTGTTCAGAAATGAAGTTATCAGTAGGCTGGATCTCTTGAAGGATGCCTTCTTCAATGATCTTGATGATGTTTCTACTAGAAACCTCTGGAGAAGCTTTCGCCAAGATTTTCAAGTTGGAGCCATGGCTGTTCAGAAGAGACTTGTGGCTGCTGCTCCTGGTTATGTTGGTTATCTTCTTGAAGTTGATAATGGTGTCTATTATCATCCCATCAGAAACAGGAGAGTTCTTGAGGAGAAGATGTTTGTTGATGAGTTGCTGGACAATCCTTGCAGGGATATTGTGGTCTGGAGACCTAAGTATCCAGTTCTGACTGGAGACTTCAAGTCCTTGTTTTACTTTCTGAGGGGAAATCCTTCTGAGAAAGACCCTAATTTGGTCATTCCAGAAGTTGTTGACCCGCCAGAAGTTGAAGGTCCTTCTGCCCCAAGGAATCTAGCTGCCATTCTTCAAGCTCTTGAGAATGGAGATTTTTATCTTCCTGCTCCTGTGTATGAAGAAGATGCTTCTATGGAAGAAGCTGATGCTGAAGATCATCCTGCTGGGACTATTCCTGTTGAGGAAAATCAAGGTGATGATCTAACAATGGAAGCTACAGTTCAGAATGCTGTCCCTCTGAACAAAAGTTGTGAAGCTTCTTCTGGTGAACCCTCTCTTCTGGTGAAGACTCTAGAGGTTATTCAGAAGAACCAAGCTGACCTAGCTTCTCGCATGGACGCGCAAGATACTACCAATGCTGAGTTCCGCACTTTCATGGAGAGGAAGACTGAGAGCAATGCTGGGATTCATGACATACTAGCCAATATTATGTCTAAGCTAGGGTCGTCTTAGTCCTTTTGTGTCTTAGTAGTTTCTCTTTGTTTCTTGCATCTGTCTTCTATGCATCTTCCTTGTACTTCTGACAAATTCTCCTTTTGCAATCAATGAAAGTTATCTTCTTTTCTCTCATAATTGTTTTGTTTTTTTTATCTGAATCTTTTGTGTTTTTGATGTTATGACAAAAAGGGGGAGAAAATGTGATAAATGATCTGATTTATTTTATCAGTTGCTGGGAGAAAGTCTCCACATTTCCAACAAGAAATTGCAAGTTCTGTGTCTTTGAGTGTTTTGCAGGAAGTGAAGATCTTCTTAAAAGCTCAACATGAGAAGCAAAGACATGGGGAAAAGCAATTCTGAATGGAATCAAGCTCATGGAAATTGAAGCAAGCTGAGTGCTGTGAAGCTTCAAGATCATAAGCAAGAAGGAAGAATGTTATGATATTCTGATGATAGAATATTCTCTAACTCATTCTTATTCCTTATATGTTCTGATGCATGTTTTAGTTCTAAATATGCTCTGAAACATTATTGTTTTTGCTTTGATACATATTATATGTTCTGATACATATTTTATGTTCAGATTCATTCATGCTCTGACTTTTGTCGTGTAGTTTGTTCTGTAATATTTCAGGATGTAGAGATGCTCTGATGATGCTCTGGTACATTCAACAATGTTCTGATACAATCTAGCATGCAATGATTCAAGAAGAAATTCAAGCTCTGAAGCTGTCCAATGGAAGCGAGAATCAGAAGCTATGAATGTTCTGAAGATCTAAGCATATGTGATCGTCTCAACTGAAATGGAAAATACTCAGGGAAGTCCTTTATTTATAAATTTCTTCCAGTATTTATTTCAGGGGGAGATTATTTATCTCAGGGGGAGATTGTTAATCTCAGGGGGAGACATATTCACACACTATGTTTATATGCTTATGCTATAGCTGTGTAATTGTCTTTAGCCGTCTGATATTCTGATCGCAAATTCATATCATTTATATATGTTTTTGTCATCATCAAAAAGGGGGAGATTGTTAGAACAAGATTTGTTCTGATCAATATTCTTAGTTTTGATGATAACAATGTATATGAATTTTGTATGAGATAATGTGGTACTCTAATACTATGCAATTTCCATTTCAGGAATTATATAAAGAGTATGCACAAAATCAGCGCAAGAAGCACTGACTCAGAAGGTTCAGCATGCAACATCAGAACATGGTCTGGCAAGACATCAGAAGATGGTCAAGCAGAATCAGAACATGGTCTATGGAAGCATTAGAAGAACTTGAGATAAGAAGCAGAAGCACTGAAGTTCTCATGGTATCACGCTCAGAAGCACTTCAAGGTCAGAAGACAAGAAGATGCTCTGCACCAAGCTGTTTGTACTCTGATGATATTCAAACGTTGTTAACACAAACATCAGATCAGAAGCAAGTACTAGCTGGCAGGCTACGCTGACTGACAAAAGGAACGTTGAAAGCTATTAAAGGCAACGTCAGTAGACACAGCGAAAGCAAGGCTTGAGGTAGTTGACAAAAGAGTGAAACATTAAATGCAATGCTGTACGGAATACGCAAAGCATTAAATGCTCCCAACGGTCATCTTCTCAAATGCCTATAAATATGAAGTTCTGATGAGAAGCTAAGTTACGAATTCTGAATACAAGACTTTATGCAAAAACGCTGAAACGCTGTTCAAATAAAAAGCTCTCAAACTTCATCTTCAACCTCACTACATTGCTGTTGTAATATATTAGTGAGAATAAGCTTAAACTTAAGAGAAAATCACAATTGTGATAATAGCTTTATTAGAAGCATTGTAACTCTTAGAATTTGTTTACATTAATTTGTAAGAACTAGAGTGATCAGGTTGTTGATCAGTATACTCTAGAAAGTCTTAGAGGGTATCTAAGCAGATTGTTCCTAGAGTGATCAGGTTGTGATCAGTATACTCTAGAAGACTTAGAAGTTGTCTAAGTGGAAAACCATTGTAATCTCGTGTGATTAGTGGATTAAATCCTTAGGTGAGGTAAATCACTCCAAGGGGGTGGACTGGAGTAGTTTAGTTAACAACGAACCAGGAGAAAAATGATTGTGCAAATTGTTTTTATCTTACAAGTTTTAAAGCTTCACTTATTCAACCCCCCCCCCTTCTAAGTGTTTTTCTATCCTTCAATCTTTAGCCTTGAACTTCTTGTTTTCATACTTCAAAATAATGGAGTTTTCCTTCCCTTGGCAATTCTCTTTGTTGATTTATATTTAATTACTTTGAAAAAAGTATATGAGATCTTCAAGAACTACAACATTTAATATGTTTGCTTATTGAATAACATTAATATTTTTTTATCCATTTATATGGATGAATCTTGAGGTTTTTCTGTACATAATCAATAGTAGTGTATATTCTATTCTAAACTTTAACTCTTGAGACTAAAGTTTGAAATCTCAAAAACATAGTTTCCACATCTTCACTTTGAATAGTCTGAACCGCCTTACCAAATAATTTATCTTGAACTATTTGATTTTCTTGTTACCTTCATAGTTAAGATATAGAGAATCAAAAATTTTCTCTAATGTTTTGTTGTTAAGAATCTTTTCATACTCCTCGAAGGTAATAGAATTCATAGTAAAATTATGGCTTTTTGATACATTTTGAACGCCTTTTTTCGGTACAATATCCATGTGTAGAATGTCTAAATCTATTCCCTCATAATCATTAGGTTTTATGTAACTTTTTATCATCAAACTCCACATTTTCAATTATTGGGATATGAGGAAACTATAAAGTTTATCTTTGCAATAGTAAAAAATTTCTCCACCAAACATTGGAGGTTTTATTAGGTATGAAGTTATATTCTTTTCAACATAAACATTTGTATGTTTAGTCATTGTTTTTACTAAAGATCTTTTACTCTTAAACAATTAAGTGTTCAAATCATAGACTAGAGCTCTGATGCCAACAAAAAGTGAGAAAAATACAAGAGAGAGACATTTCAATTATGTTTTTTTTTTTTCTGTAAGCAAGGAGTATATTGAAGGGAGAACTAGGGGTTCTCCAACCCGATTACAAAGACGAACCAAAGCCGACAAAAAGCAATATTACAACCAATTACAATTACGCCAAATAAGACCAAGGGTCTTTACAACCAACCAATTACATTTCAATTATGTTGGAATTTAAAAACATTTATGGATGTTTAGAATAAAAATCAATTCAAACACAAATGATGAGTGTAATAAGATAAGGGAATAGAAATTGACACCAAATTTATCTTGGTTCATACCGGAACATGAATTTATGTCCAATGTTCTAACACTTAAGATTTTCTCACTAGAATCTAACTGATTAAAATTTCACTAAGGTACTTTCTAGTCCAAGTGAATTTTTCCTTAGATTTGTCAACCAAAAATAAATAACCCCAACTGAGTCTCTTTGTCTTCTAAAAGAATTTGACTACAACTTAGAATTTTGAGAAAATACAATCAAATAACTGATAATTGTTGTGTTTACAAATATCCCTTAACAGATGATGTAAACAAATTTAAGCATGAATATAAGTATTTATGCTTTCAATTGAAAGTATTTATACAATGAAATCGCATGATGGATAATTAGATTCTTTATTTTAGATCTTCTTCTATAGATTTTTTTTTAATGTTATTTTCTTTTATTTTTACAGGATGTTTCTCAAAAGTTGTTTTGTGGTTTGAAGTCATATATCACTTCCTTTATTTGATTTTCATTTGAGATAGACGTTGGAATAGTAAATATGGCGGTAAGTATAATATAAGAGTAGGTTATTTCCATGACCATGTACTCATATTTGGAATAATCGAGCACTACTTTGTACCATTTTGTTGTGTAGAACTTGTACCTTGTGCAATCTTGCTAGTTGTCTCTCTAATTTTAATTTTTAGCTTTGATATATAGGTAAATCATCAAAGGATTAAGCATGATACTTATTTGCTATATACGAATATTAACCATGTCTTTATTACTTTCATACAATTGTAGTCTCATTGACGGGAGGGAACTAGTGGTTAAGGTTGGCATAACTTGAGGGATTTATCCTAGCCCTCCTTGTTGTTGTGTCATTCAAATAGGATTTATCATAGCATATCTTGACGCTATGTATGGATAAAAAAGTGACACAATAGATTGCATTATCTGCATATGTCCATGCGTTAGTTTGCAGGTCTGCCATCATTTCAGTTGGCATGCCATAAGGATAACCCTACTAGTAGTGTTTTAAAAATCGGACCAGTCATCGAACCGGTGAGGGTACTGGGTCACTGGTTTATCAGTCGAACCACTGGGTCACTGGTCGAACCGCACGACCAAACCGGATTAAACCGGATAACTTGGTTGAATAGACCTGTCATTATATAGGTATAAAACCGGTCGAACCGGATGATTCAGTCTCTAAAAAAATATAACTAGCTTTTAAATTTTTTAAAAATATCATATCATAAATTCACAATTTCATAACTTAAATTCAAATTTTAAACAAAGGTATCACATATAACAAAATAGGAAAAAATTACAAAGTCTAATTGTAAACAAAGTCTAATTACAACATAATCTAATTGAATAGTTTATAACAAAATAACTCCAATGTGTACCAAATTTAATTCAATATGTTTATACTATTTAAGAAAATTTATTAGCAAAGATAACAAATAGATAATAAAGTTTTTAATTTGTCACTAACGAAAAAAACTATGTGAGAATGATATTTAAGTAATACACTACTAAATATATTTAAAAAAAAGTTTTAAAAAAAAGTTTAAAAGAAATGTTAAAAAAAAGTTTAAAATTTTTTTTTAAAAAAAGTTAAAAAAAAAAGTTTAAAAAAAAAACAATTAAACCGCCGGTTTTCCGGTTTTCCCGGTTTTCATCGGTTTTCACCGGTTCCCACCGGTTTGATGGCATACCCGATCTGACTATTGAACCAGACCGGTTACCTGGCCGGTTCCCGGTTCGACCGGCCGGTCCGGTCCGGTTTTTAAAACACTGCCTACTACTATGGGTGTCTGTAAATCTTGGGAGAAAGGAAGGTCTAAGGTTTCCCTTATTTCTTGTGTGGCTCTGGGGGTAATTAGAATATTTGTTGAATATGGTAGGGAAACTGTCACTTCTGGTGATATCTTCGATACTGATATCTGGCTAAAAATTGAAGGAGTTATCCAACGATTGTTGAAGTTCATGCAGTACCAACTATCGATTTGGTCGTTGTTCTTCTACCTTTGTAGCATTTCTCTAGGGAGGGTGAGGATTCTTTAATGCCGAACGATCCATTTCAAGAAGAGTTTTACCACTCCTCGGGCGCAAACACACTCAACAATTAAAGACATTTCATGTACGAAGAACTAATAAACAATAAAAGACACAACACGTTTTTGCAAAAGTTAAAATTTCTTGCACAAGAGGGTTCCACCAGGTGTGCTACTTTTTTATTGGTATTTTTAGTAAATTAAATCACAAGTTTTTGTTCACTAAAGGGCTTAAACTCGAAAAAATCCTAAGGACAATTTGGGCAAAATAGTACAACGAAAAGCGTTTGTGCTTGGAACTTTAATGTTTGAATGTCAAATAATTGGAAATCAAATCTGATTGAAATAATGCAGGATTGCTTTGAAAGAAGAAAATAGAGAAAAAACATGATAAATGTCATTAAAGTAAATGCTTCAATTAAAAAGACTTAAAGAAGTAAAATAAAAGACCCAAGCTCATACACTTTCTCACAAATTGTTTCTCTCTGTGACTTGGATATTTTAGTTCTATAGAGAAGAAGTAGAAATTGCGACCATAATTACATCAATGAACTTGACTTATAGACTAATATTAAAAAACGGTCGATAACGGTTACTTGCATTTGACACATATCCTACAATGTGGGATTTCGTCATCTGATATACTACCACGTGTTTCTGTTCTTTGAAAACTGCTTCTAACCATTGTCTCATCGTGTGAGAATTGTCTTTATAACCTTCAATCGCTCTTGTCGAGGGATATTTTGGTCGAACCCTGTTGTGGCGTTAAAATGCCTTCAAATCACTTAAACTTTGGACTTAAGAATATACTAAGTCCCTAACATATTATGAGTGCGTCGAACTCGACACCTCTACATCATATCTCCACGTCGAAGCGCAAATTAGTGCAGACCTTTTCGAGATTCTGGACATATTTTAAAGAGATAGATCTTAATCTTCTGAATCTGTTCCTGAGACTCTTCCAAACCTGACCTAGTAAGTTAGTCGAACCATCTAGATCGACGTGGTCATTACTTAGTCATTTTAAAACATGGTCATTACCATTCTCTATCGAATCCTTCAGCTAAAATTTACAGGCTAACACAGTGATATCTCGACCCGGGGCGGGTTAGATAGCTTTTATGGTATACCTGAACCCGACTTGGGATGAGAAGACGTTAGAGTTTGAACTGGATCTACGCTTAGGTCCACTAATATTTCATATGCAATATTCGGGATGTACACAGTCCCTCGAACGTGAGGCCTAAAGGGGTGAAGCGCTTGAGGACAATGTCCGTTACCGCCAACTCCCATCCCTGCATTATCCCACCAACACATTGGTTGCATATTGGGGCCTATATCTACCCGTAATCGGGAAGAAATATCTGAGATGTGCACTTATATTAAAATAAAAAAGAAGAAAAGTTTACAAAAGTTACAAAAGAAACAAAGAGCACCGGAATTGTGCAAGAACCACAAAAATCAACAAAGCCCAGGCCGAGAAAGCAGACAAAAAAGTGAAACAACATATTGGCAAGAAAAGAAAGAAACACAAGGCAACTCATCTAGCCAACAGATCTAGCCTGGAGATATAGATGCAATTGACCTCCGGAGAGCAAGCTGGAGGGAGGTAGGCACGACCACTTGCACAAAACAAAAGGAGGCAGTTGGTCTACCAGCACACCCCTAAATGCCTAGCCGCTTGAGCGAGTCTTTCTCTTAGTTTACTAGAGAAACGACAAAACACAGAGCATGTAATTTAATCCACTTCTACGCCAAGTTAACACTCGAGGACATTCAGTGACTAAGAGTCAAGCTTTCCGAAAAGAAAAAAAAACTTTATTTTGCATTTTTCAAATAGTCCAAACCACAAAATGGCATATCGAACCGGGCCTAAATACACCAACTTTCCTTAACCTAAACTCTAAAATAACTCGAACAACCCTAAAACTGAATGCGGCAGACGCCCATGTCGCCCCACCTACCAAAAAACTCTATACCAAATTGTCGAAACCATGTCACACAAAACAAAAAGATGATCAGTCGACTCAACCTGCCCAACACACATAACATAACCCACATGACTAGAACCACCATGTCCCTTAGCCCATCTCAAAAATCAAAATCCCCAAAGAAAAAAAATAGTTTTCGCTCCCTTTTTCCGATCTCTAATGGCGCCTCGCGGATGTGGTTATTATAAGTGAAAAATATTTGAAGGCATACACAACACAATGTTCTTAGGCCTTTCTCAATTTTTTGTCACTAATTTATTTTATTATATATTCATTTTATATATTATTACAAGATTGAGATAATGAAACGAAGGAAAAACATTAAAAGGAGAAAGTATACATAAGCATAACATAATATAGATTACTTGATTTTCTATTACATTCCATACGTAAATTATATTGTACTTATCACTCTAGTATCCTTCAAACACATAGCTGACTATATAGTTTCCAATCTTGTATACACATACAAATATTAAGTACGAGTACGATTATACGTACATCATTTCAAGAAGTATCATCTTCACTGCTTAAGATCAAGGACCATTCATTACTGTCTTGCTTGAAGAACATGAGGTTCCAAGAGGCTGATAATTAATATATCGGCTCGGAGCCGACGATCGTCGAAACCCTTTCGGCAAACAATCCTCCACGTTCCTACCTTGGAAAACCCTTCCTCCTCCATTTCCTTTCTCAGGCTTCATGTTTATATATTTTGGATTAACATTATCTTCCAAGGGTCTTGCAGCATCCACACAAAAGGGTCCATAATTGGAAGTAGGGTTCAAAAGTAGGAGGAGAAGAAGCATAAGCTTGGAGATTACAACTATGGACATTTTGGTAGCTAGATAGTGTTTGAAATATATATAATGTTTGGATGTTTGTAAAGGTTGATTATTGAAGTGTGTAATTGTTTGGATTGAATGAGGTCTTAAATAGGGTCATGAGGAGAAGAAGTAGATTTGGATATGACCAACTCATTGCTAGCTAGCAAGGCATTGTTGCTGGCAAATTGAACTTGTTGAGACAGAAATGTGACTTTGCATTCACTTTTTTGAAGATGGAAGTAATGCTCGTGCCTTTCATAACTATCTTCTTTACTTACCCTTTGAATCTTTGACGAAATCATGCAATAATATTCTTATGTTAAAATCATGACTTTATCCTTTCTCCTCTGCCTCGTGATTTTTTACGTCAGATACAAGATTTAATAAAAGATTTAAAATTTTGTATGAAGTATAATCGATTAAATAAATAAATTTATTATATAGAAAAGGAATTAATACAAAAAATAAAGTTATAAATTGAGTAAATCTTGTAACTTGACGAATAGATATTTAGAGTAGGGATCATTTTGATCACTATAAAATTATCAAATTTTATTTTTGATCCTTATTAAAAAAATGACATGACTTAGTCGCCACTAAATTATTATGCATGTAATTTTAATCCCTGCTATTTTTTAAAATTTTGAAAACTGTTTATTTATCATTAAATTTTTGAATAATTTTTTTCATACGTGTTTAGAATATTATAAAATATTTCTTTATTAATTTATGGAATTTTTTAAAACGAAAAGAATTAAATATAAATTTCTTAAATTTCAAAAGATAATGATAAAAGTAATGCAAATCTCGACTTAGAAATTAAATTTTGAGTTCATTATTTTTTTAGGAACTTTTTATAACGATCTAAACTTGTCTGCAAAATAATCATTCAAAAATACAAATCGGTTTAACAGCAAGAACTAAAACTACGTGTATAATAATTTTGTGGGAACTAAAACATGTCATTTTTTTAATAGGGACAAAAATAAAATTTGAGATATTTATAGGGACCAAAAATATATTTAACCCTAAATTTATTACTCCAATTTATTTCTTTTTTGTACAAAAACCTTGTGTTTATTTATTTGTAATTCTTAAAGTTTAATGTAACATTACATATTGATAATAAATTCATTAATTTATTATAGAAAAATTGTTAAATAAAAATAAATAATAATTATTAATATTTTTATAAGAAAGAAATTTTTTCGATATCAAAAGTAACAATTTATTTAAATGTTTTGGAAGAGAAAATTAGAAAAACCTAACTAAAATATAGTCGTGTTAAAATTTTTAAAGAAAGTTCTTGACAAAAAAATTTCTTAAAGAAAATTTTATTTCCTATTATAACCCTTTTACCTAGAAAAATCATCACACTACATATCAATTAAAATTAAATTTAATAGACCGGCTATTTCATTACATTGTTGAAATTACCAAATTGTCTAATGACAATTAAGAAATAAAATTTGTCAATTAAAGTTTATTTTATGTAAAATAAAAAGTTTATTCTTTTTTACGTACTTAGGTTCTGGTTGGCAACAATATCGATTGAGTCATAAGTTAGTTTATAGTTTATAATTTATGGTTGATACTGATAGCTTATAGTTGATGACTGATGTCTTATAGCGGATAAGCTAATTAAAGTGTTTGGTAAAATCAGTGGTTCAATTAGTTGATAAATTAAAATGACATAAAAGACATTTAAAATATAGTTGTTTTATTTTAAATTGAAGTAAATTATAAAAGATATTAGTGAGTTTTATTTAAAATAATAAGTGCAACAAAGAAACAAAAAGTGATAAGTTATAAGATAAAACGCTAATTGAAATAACGTCTGAAAAATAAGCTATAAGCTAGTAAAATAAGTTATAAGCTAGTAAAATAAGTCATAAGTTCGTGATAAAAAGACTGTTATCAAACAGATCTTTTGTTGTCATATGTGCTTATAAGCTATAAGCTGTAAGTTATAAGCAAGGCCGTCTTAAATTTTTTTAGGCTCTGAGTAGGTTAATCATGCTTTAACCATGAAACAATAATTAGAGGCCATATTTAATCAAATTTTAACTATGACAAAGATTTATGAGGCTTTATTCAAGTATAGTTTAATTGTGAAAATTTTGAGACCCTGTGCGGTAGCCCGCCTTCAAAGATGGCTCTGGTTATAAGCTCAAAAAGTGTTTTGTCAAACAGAGCCTTAGTGATGACATCCAATCCAAAATACAATACACCGTCACTCACATTATTATTATTAGATATGTTGTGTCGATATAAATAATAAAAACTTTATGACCAAATTGACCGATCAATATGCTCTGATACCACCTTAAAATGGTAGTTGATAAAATAATTAATTATAAATTTTGTCAATAAAAGAATTTTTAATTAATCTTGTTAAATTTTTTTATGTTTCTCTTATTTAATAAAAGATTTTAAAAAAGTTATAAATCAAATACTTTAATTTATACAATTGTTAAGAGTCCCACATTAGATAATATATAGGTTGAATATGTCTTTATAAGTGGATATAATCATCACCTTACAAACCGTTTTGTAGGATTGAGTTAAACTCAACCACATTTTTTAACATGGTATTAGAGTCTGATTTAAGATCTTATGGACCACCTGTAATTAGATTTCTACTATCAGACTACCCCACCATTTATTTTTACGCTTCAAATATTCTGTCATTGGTGTAAGAGATTGTGTTAAGAGTCTGATATCAGACAAGATTTGAACATGACCTTATAAAAGGGGATAATTCTCGTCTACAAATTGATTTCATAAGATTAAATTGGATCCAATCATACTTCTTAACAATAACATAGTATGAGAGAATTGATAGCATTACTCGCCATAAAAAAATAATTCAACCTTGATAAAATAAACATAAATATCTAATTATGAACTTTTGCATTCTTATTGCTTGTAGAAAAACATTGATTTGATAGGATATCCCCAAAAAATTTAGTCGAAAAATATCATAAAATATTTTATATAAATCAAATATTTTAATCAGTGTTTTAAAAACCAGACCGGTCATTGAATCGGTGAGGGTACTGGGTCACTGGTTTATCGGTCGAACTACTGGGTCACTGATCGAACCGCACGATCAAACCGGATTAAACCGGATAACTCGGTTGAATAGACCTGTCATTATATAGGTATAAAACCGGTCGAACCGGATGATTCAGTCTCTAAAAAAATATAACTAGCTTTTAAATTTTTTAAAAATATCATATCATAAATTCACAATTTCATAACTTAAATTCAAATTTTAAACAAAGGTACCAAAGTCTAATTGCAAACAAAGTCTAATTACAACATAATCTAAACAAAGTCTAATTACAACATAATTTAATTGAATAGTTTATAACAAAATAACTCCAATATGTACCAAATTTAATTCAAAATAGGATCCTCCTAAAAAGAAAATCAAATAAAATTCAATATGTTTATGCTATTTAAGAAAATTTATTAGCAAAGATAATAAATAGACAATAAAACTTTTAATTTGTCACTAACGAAAAAAAAATGTGAGAATGCTATTTAAGTAATACACTACTAAATATATTAAAAATAAAGTTTAAAAGAAATGTTAAAAAAATTTTTAAAAAAAATTTTAAAAAAAAGTTTTAAAAAAAGAAACAATTAAACCGCCGGTTTTCCGGTTTTCCTGATTTTTTCAGTTTTTCCAATTCTCACTGGTTTGATGGCATACCCGATCCGACTATTGAACCAGACCGGTTACCTAGCCGGTTCCCGGTTCGACCGGTCCGACCGGCCGATCCGGTCCGGTTTTTAAAACACTGATTTTAATTATGATAGATAACACCAAAAAAAAAAAACCTCATTTTCATATTTGCTTTAGATTTTACATTACCTTAAGCGGCCTAGTTAGATAAATTTTAGAAAACTAATTTGGTGAGAGACCGACCCTTTAGACCGAGTACTAGATAGGTGTGTTGTGGGAATATAAATAGCACTAATGCTATTCTTATGTTCATATTTTACACTCGTATTTATACGGTGAACAGTGTTTTTTAAAATAAAATAATAATGTTTATAAAAATATTTTTTATTTTTTAAATTACGGACGACACTGTTTATGTACGGACGTGCATTAACCAATTTTATGACTGCATTAACCAAGTTTTTACACTGTATTAACCAAGTTTGATGACTCCTAAAAATCATTTTTTTAATACCTGGATGTTGCATTAACCAACTTCATTACTGCATTAACCAAGTTTTTACACTGCATTAACCAAGTTTGGTGACTGTTAAAAATTATTTTTAATACCTGGATATCGCATTAACCAACTTCATTACTGCATTAACCAAGTTTTTACACTGCATTAACCAAATTTCAATAATGTTATTCTTACACCCATGAACAGTACTTTACAGTAGCCACCAAATTTAGTTAATGCAGTGTAAACACTTGGTTAATGCAGTAATGAAGTTGGTTAATGCAACATCCAGGTATTAAAAATAATTTTTAACAGTCATCAAACTTGGTTAATGCAGTGTAAAAACTTGGTTAATGCACTAATGAAGTTGGTTAATGCACGTCCGTACATGAACAGTGTCGTCTGTAATTTTAAAAATAAAAATAAATATTATTATTTTATTTTAACACTGTTCACTGTATAAATACGGTGAACCGTGTTTGGTGTAAGTATTGGTGTAAAATATGGGTGTAATAATAGTATTATTCTATAAATAGTGGATAATTTGATATCAAATGACATAGTAGGTCCATTTGTTTCTTTTTTTAAAAAAGGATTTTTATAATAGTATATAGTTTTGTGTAAAAAAATTTATAATGAAATTTTTCATAAAAAAACTATAAATAAAAAATTAATTTGAATAATTAATTTTAAAATATTATTTTAGGGTATTTTATCATTTTATTAAAAAAATTGAATTTTAAAATTTCAAAAAATTACTTAATTTTAAAGTTATTTTAAATAAATTTTTATAAAAAATATTTTTAAAATATAACTTTTTAAAAAAAATGTGATTTTAATGTATGTTTGTGTTATGATGTTAAAATTAGTCTTTTAACATATTTTAAAAAATGATTTTATAAAATCTATTTTTAAAAAGTAAAACAAACAGACCAAATGGATCTTGAATCTAATCTCCTATATTAGTTTAAAATTGTTATTGAATTTAACTTAATTTTACAAAACCAATAAGGATTGCGATCTACCCACACTATTTTAAAATTCTACACGTTAGCAATTAATATAAAGTTTGAGATTAACCCCAACCAAAAAAAATTATATGCCAATAATAATAATAACAACGGTTCATCACAAAAAGTTGAAATATAAGCCAGGTTTATATCACGAAGCATACGTACACAAATATTGAAAAGTTAACAATAATGCAACAGAAAGAGGAAGGAAGATCAGTCAAGGAATTACTCATTACGGAAACTGAAGTGAAGGAAATCTTAGATCAGTTGACTTTCAACTTCTTCAAATATGGCACATGGAACTCTCTTATTGGTCCATGTGTTCTTGAAGTAGCTTACCTATTATTGAATTATTATTTTGGCCGGTCCTTTTACATGTCATATGATCTTACGTGTATGGATTGACTTTCTGCCACGTAGATCCTATGTTTACATAACTAAGGTATAGAGAATCTTAGAGAATACATAATAAAATTTGATATCAACAATAAAACTGAGTAGAGTTAGTGGAATATGAATACCGACATGGATATAGATGATTACCGAACAACTCTAGATATTTTACCTTACTCGCATAAACGATTTATATAAGCTAAAATTATATTGAATAAGAAATAAAATAAAATTGGAGAAGATATTATAACATTTTTTAGTTGTAATTTATTGTTTTATAAAAAAATCTATATTCGACATAAGTGTGTTTGATCTAGTTGAAATATAAGTAAGTTGTATTTGACAGAGTTGAATACAACATATAGTTGTTGTGTCGAAATCAAAAATAACTTTGTATGTTTTGGATTTAAGTTGTAAATTTTGGGTTTGGGTCTTAATCGCCTATAAATAGGCATGACGTAAAGTTTTTAACACCTCACAAGTTTTGGAAATATAGTTTTTCTTTCATTCTCAAACTCTCTTTTCTCTCTTCTTCCTCTCCTCATTTTTCATGTAAATCCTAATTGTTCAAACAAATTAGTATCAGCGAGTCCGGTTGCGATTAAGAGACAATATGTAATGACAAACGAAAAACACAACATCAACGCAATTTCCAACTAATCTATCGGTTTTCAAAGGTGAGAACTACGAACGGTGGGTTGCGCAAATGAAGGTCATCTTCAGATTTCAAGATGTGTCTGAAATTGTGAATGATGAAGTACTAGCATGGGAAAGGAATGCAAATGATGTTCACAAAGCTGCGCACAAGGATCAAAGAAAAAAAGATGGAAAACCTATGTTCTTGATTCACCAGTGTGTGCATCCTATCGTGCTCGAGAAGATTATTGAAAAAGAAACGTTAAAAGGAGCGTGGGACAAGTTAAAGAATTCGTACGGCAGAGATGAAAAGCTGAAGAGGGTGAAGTTGCAGACATTGAGAAAACAATTCGAGGTGACTCGGATGAAGGAAGATGAATAAGTCTCAGAATTCTTTTCATGTGTGGTGGTGTTAACGAACCAGAAGAAGGCGTGTGATGAATCAATCAACAATTTGCAGAAGATTGAGAAAGTGTTGTGATATATGACAACAAATTTTGATTACATTTTAGTGTCTATTGAAGAGTGCAAGAACCTATTTGAGATAAATTAAAAGGAACTTTAAGCTTCATTAGAGGCTTATGAGATGAGGTTGAAGCTGAGGAACTCAGAAAGGGAAAAGGTGGCTGAACGGGCACTGCAAGCAAGATTCATCAAGAAATTTGGAAAAGAGAAGGTAAACCAGAGAAAAAATCTTGCTAAAGATGAGAAATCAAGCAAGAATTCAAATAATCACTCTAATTCAACCAAGAAAGACATGGGCAAAAATTATTCGAGGAAGAAAGTTGACATGAAGGAGGTGCAGTGTTACAACAGTCAAGGATTTGGTCATTATGCCCGAGACTGTAGAAGAAAAAAATAAGCAAGAGCAAAAGATAATGATGAAGCGCAATATGCACATGTTGGAGATAATGATTCTTGTGATGTGCTACTCATGGCAATACTTAGTCGAACAATGAGTAAACCAACATGTGGTACCTAAATTTAGGATGCAGTAACCACATAACTGGTGTAATACGGTGGGAGAACTGACATTTTAGAAATGTTGCGGATAGCAAGAGTCGCCACCGGCTTTTATTTTATCCAATTTATAGAAAGGCTAAAAGAACAGAAAAAGACCTTTAAAAAGATTTTGAGTTCGGGAGGTAAGTTATACAAAGGGAAGGTGTAAGCACCCTTTGTATCCATGGTTATCCATGGGCTCTTAATTGCTTAGCTCACTTTGTTTTCAAAAATGTTTGAAGTGTGGAAAAAGAATTGTGTTTAAGGACTTTAGCTTGTAAATAAGCGTAGCCTTTTTGAAAATTGATTTTGAAAAGAGTGGGAAAAAGATTTTGAATTTAGAGCAGGCAATTAATAGCAACTACCCTAAGTTTTAAAATTTGTTCTTTTAGCTTTTCAGGGCTACCCATACCATAGGAGGGTAGGAAGTCCTTTAATTGGATTTTGAAGGGTCATCGAAGATTATCGTTCTCCATAAAATTGTCTCTACCATATAGAGGTAGGTAGTCTTTAGGGAAGGATATAATAGTCATTAATCTTTTTAGACATCATGCGAGGATACCTTAGCAATTGGACAATCATCTTATTTTGAGGCAACATCGAGGGACTAGATCTCATATGATAATGAACTGAGAGTAACATTTGTTTTGCTTAGGTATCCTCGGAATCGAGGGACTTGACTATTTTTCACAAATAAAGGCAACAGGCAACAAGGCAACAAGAAGGGTTACCCTAAAGGTGTGTGGGTGCACAATCACGTGATTCAATTCGATTATATTATCTTGTAATTTAGGCAAACTAAATTTATTAGCAGGCTTGCACTCCTTAGGATTACTAACCACGCAGTTAAATATCTTACGGAAATTAAAGGAGAATTTAAAAGTCCTACGCTATTACAATAAACACCTGTGGGCAAGGGGAAATAAAGGCAGAAAAAGAATAAAGGCAAGAAAAATAAGAGGCAAAATGATTAATTCAAACGTCTCGAGCCTTCATCGAATCCTTGATCAACACTGAAAAAGAAGAGAAAAGTTAGTGCATTGAAGATCGACAACCCTAATTTATCAGGATAAATCAGGGTTAAACAACTGGTTTAAATAAAATATGAAAGTAAATAATTCAATATTTAAATAACCATTAAAGGGTGAGAAAATCGAAAGTTCGATTAAATATAACAATTAAATAATTATTGGATTAAATCCTAATTATTTAATTGATTAAAAGTATATGTGAAAATTTTGAATGCTTAAAAAACAAGGAAAAAAACAATTATTGGTAGAATTTTAAAAAAATCGACTTTTCGATAAAAAATAAATAATTATGAAATTATTATATAATTTTATGTGATAAGTTTTAAAAAATAAAAATAAGAAACTATGATAAAAATAAAAAGAGAATGAAAATAAATAAAGGATTGTACAATTAAAAATAAAAAAAATTAGAAAATACTTAGCTTTGATCCAGTGTGGCATGGCTGAGGGATCTATGGTGGACCTGCGTGTTCTGATACGTTGGATCTAGAGATAGTATAATTTGGAGGCTGATGATACGAGGGCGCACCGTGTACACATGGGTCTTAACGCACCGAATCAAGAAGTTTTGCTTCTTATTAGAAAATATGATGGAGTGGGGGATCGAACCCCGCCCCTCACACACCAAGACCCTTTTTCGCGCTTCCACTCACCAATGAAGCAACCCTCATTCGCTGATATTACATTCAACGTTAAACAAAATAAATAAATAAATAAAGGGATTATTTGGGAATTTAAATAAAAACTCGCACGCCAGCCAAACCAGGGGTCATCTTCCCCATTTTTCTGCAAAACGTGAACACATTTGCCCACGGTTTTCCGACGTGGCCATAGGCCCTTGTCTTCAAAACCTGCAATTAATCACCAATAAACAACAATGAATAGCCCATATCAATTGAGCATCACCCCCTAAGCACGAAATTGTCGTTCATTCTAATCGATTCGGCTTCTAACCATCAGCCCCCAATTTCAAAGTGCACGAACCCTAACCATGGTGTATGTCGATACCTGCATCAAAAATACAATTAAACTGCCCAGAAAGTATCAACACATCATTATGAACATAAATATATGGTCGAATCATGTTAAAAAGGCATGTATGTATGAAATCGAAACTGCAAAAAATTGAGGTGAACCGTGACTTGTATGGACGTGTTCTTGGGCGCTCCAATTGATGGTGATGATCCCAGCAGCTCCAGAAATTCACGAGTAAACCTTCTCGATGCTTAGAATGGCTTAAATCGATCTGAAACCAAGACTGCAATTTCACTCTACTTCACATTTTTTTCAGAGTTGAATAGGGTATTTTCTCCAGAATTTTTCGTCCCAATCCTTGTGAATACTTTCTGTACTTATAGTACAAGATGTTAGGTCAACTAAACTTGGAAGAATCCAATTGAGTCTTGCTCCTTGATGATGAAAAATTTGATAGAAACTTGATTGAAATTGGTTATGAAATCTTTCCTAAAATTGGTCAATTTCAATCTTTTTACTCCAAATCTTCTATGCACGAATTTGAATCATATTTTGTGACACTTTGATGATTGGAATTGATTGAAACATAAAAACAAAATGAATCTTTGATATTTTATTTGATTTAAATCAATTTTTAATGAATAAAAAATCAATAAAAAATCAAATGATTGTCATAAATTCGTGGCTTTGAGATTGGATGCCCTTGATAATTTGAGGAACAAGATTGGAGCTTGAAATGTTGGGCCTCTTTGCAAAAAAAAAACATTTTGACCCTTATTTACTTCACATTTTTCATTCAAATTTGTCCAACTTTGACAAGGCATATCTCCCTCAATTTTTAAGATAAGGAAGAGTTCTAGGACTTTTTGGAAAGCTTAAGATGTCCTCTTCAAGCCACTTTGGAACCTTTTTTCATTTGGAGATTTTATCTTGATGATATAGGCTTTGAAAAACCTGCTTTTGGTTGACTTTCAAAAATGACATATAATCTTTTGATCTGTATCTCTCAAAAGAAGCATTTCTGGCCTTGGCATGTGAGAGACAAAGTTGTATAGAATTCAATTTCCTTCAAAATGAGCTTTGGATGGAGAATTTATGATGTTCCATGTGAAAGTTATGACTGGTCAAAGTTCAGTTGGATTTTAGGTCAAAAACCCTAATTTAGAAACTTTGAGTTTTGTTGATTTCTGAACTTTCCTTGATGAATCATGATCAATCCTTGATCAAATGATGAATGATACTTAAAAATGAGGATGTTGACCAAAAATCGGGAATTTTGACTGTACTTTGACCACAGTTGACTTTTAGGTCAAGCTAGTCGACTGTTGACTATCTGAGCAATTGACTGAGTAATCTCGAGAATTGAAGCTTGCATTTTGTCATAGAGATAGTTTGAAACATCATAAGTCATATGAAACCCTTTGGAGACCTTAATTCATCAATTTTCTTAGAAGAATGAAAGACCCTAGTTCAGGAGGTCTTTGATTATGAGAGTGGGCCTTAGATTAGCCCTTAGGTCTTGAACCTCTGCATGAGCTTTGAAAGTAAAATGAGATGGGAAAATTTTGGGGTATGGCAGCTGCCCCTGTTCAATCTTCTTAAACTTGAGGATGCAGAATGGTTTATATCCCATTTGGTATCTGAGGGTGGAAGAGGATTGAACACTAGAGTACCTAGAAATTTGCACTATCGGGGATGACCTTAGAGATGCCACCAAGTTGTTGAGAGAATTGTTTGAGATGGGCTTAAGAGATGCCATATGGAAGTTGGGAGTATGAAGTGGGCTTAAAGATGTCAACTGCCTTTTGAAAGTCAGAATGAGTCGTACGTTAGACTATATCTGAACTCGAAGCATTTAGAAGTGTTTGTTGAAGATTGATCGTGTCATCACCGTTCGTAGTAACTGAATTAGATCTTTGAAGGATGATCGGGTCTACCCCGTTTGTGATGATAGAATTAGATCTTTGAATGTTGATCGTGTCAGCACCGTTCGTAGTAGCTGAATTAGATCTTGGAATGTTTTCGATTACTGCCAGGGGACTGAAAGGAAGAATCGAAGTATACTGAACATGACTAGGAGCATGTTGAAAGCTAAAGATATGCCAAAGAGATTTTTGGATCAATGTGTTTCAGGCACGTTCCTGAAGAATTAAGGAAGAAGGTAGATGATCGAAGCCAGTCCATGGTGCTCATAGGTTATCATTTGAATTGTGTATACAGGTTGTATTCGGAAAACGATGATAAACTAGTGATCAGTAGAGATTTTCTAGTGGATGAAAGCAAAGGGTGAGATTGGAGTCATGGGTCAGTTCGACAAGAGTCAGATATGTTAGAACAAGATTTGTTTCTCAGTAAGTCTCTATGTATTGACGATAACAATACATATATTTTGTATGTAACAATTTAGTTTCTAATAATTTCTTGAGTGTGCAGATGTTGTGTTCTAAGAGACTCTGGATTGTTGTCCATGAAGAATCATCAGAAACAAGCAAGGCGCCTCAGAAACACTATTTGCATTTGACTCTGAAGAAACATCAGTAGTTCTGAGGAATACTGAATGTCCATTAGAAAGTGGAGTTACCGTGTGCTTCTCAAATAATTGTTGATTTAGAAGTCACAAGTAATCAGAACAAAGAATTCTGTTAGAGCTTCTGCTTCAAGATCAGAATTCAACGTACAAGAGCGAGCTTTCAGTCAAGTTCAAAAGTCAAGATTCTGAAAACATCAAAGGTCAAGTCTTGAATACAAGATCATACTCAAGGATGTACTGAAGATTAGATATCAAGATCCAAGAATCAAAAGTGCCTTCAAATGAAAGGACTTGTTTCTCAGATTAGCTGTTGCTCATATATATGAAAACAATGTTCTAATTCTTAAAGGATTATGAAAAAAAGTGTGGACAAGCTACAACATCACAAGACTTCTCCAGATCAGAAGTTGAGTATCGCATTTCAGAAGAGCTATTGCTTTCAGTTCTAAAAGACGAGATTCTGACTTTTACAAGTTAATGATTCTACTTCACAACAAGTAGTTTATGAACTACACATCAGAATCATTATCAGAAAGATGAAGACAAGTTGATCTCTTCCAAGATTACTACCTCAAAAGCAGAAGTACATTAATTGAAGATAAGATCAAGAAAATAAAACAGTACAATAGTACATTACAAATTCATACTATTTTACAGAAGTTGTCTCCCACCAACTCATAACAACATATCAAGCTACAAGACAAAAGAAAGTGACGTATTGCACTATCCACACCTATGTTTGATTTTATCCGTTGGGAAATAGCCGTAGGAAATCAAAAGGACCTTCTTAATCTCCAACGTCTCTTTTGAGAGATATAAAAAGAAGATCAAACCATCCAACCAAATGATGTTGACAATGCAAAAGACGCTGCTATTACAGCAGATGTTTATAGTGCCATACGGCTGTTGTCGTTGCAATTGTTAATTATCGTTTGGCTTGAATGGAATTCAACAAACACAGATTGACAAATAATTAACACATACTGAGAGAAAACAAATGCTCAAAAGCTGATGCTTGAGAAGCATGTGTTAGAAAAAGAAGCTAATGCTCATGCTAATCCAAAATGCTACTAGGTCAATTAGTGATGCTATTGCCTAAGTTGATATGCAGAAGCCAATCAGATTGAAGAAGAGAAGAAATAAGTCTACAAAATGCAACATCAAATTGTAATCATATTCATTTTTTAGAATCGTTGTAAAATCAAGGAGTTGTTGCTCAGAACTTGCTCAACACTTTTGTGTTGATATCTCTTGTAATTCAAAGTTGTGTAATCCGCTTGTAAGAAGCAAATATGTAAACACGATCTCTCAACTATATGTTTAATGATCCTTGAGTGAAGATAGTGTTGGTCATAATTACTCAAGAAGACTGTGACAGGTTGTCATAGTGAAATCTTCCTAGGAGATGGGGTAGGTCAGAGTCTTAAGGAGTCAGTCAATATGGTTATACCTCTTAGGGGACCGGGTAGGTCAGAATTCTTAGGAGATCAATAACAGGGTCAGTCATTGTGTTAGTCATCGTCGGGTATCCTATGCAATTGTAATCAGATTGGTTATAGTGGATTAAGACCTTGGATAAGGCAAAATCACCTTGGCAGGTAGACTATGCAATTGTAATCAGATTGGTAATAGCTTGATAATTTTCAAGTGAACTAGTATAAATCGAATATGTTCTTTACTTATGTCTATTATATTCTAATCATCATTCGGAGAGAAGCTATAAAATGACTTGGGTTTCTAAGAAGGCAGAATGCGTCTAAGAAATGTTAATTTTCTAATAAATAAGAATGTAAAGCTTCTAATAAACAAGAGCTTCACAAGTTTCCGCGTAAGAATTTTAAGAAAGGAAAAATTATTAAAAACCCAATTCAAACCCCCCCTTTCTTGTGTTTTTCTTAACCTATAAGATATAGTCACAACTGCGTCTGATGACCAACAAACTGAAGCCACAACAAATAGAAATGAAGAACCACCTGAGCAGAATGTCAGAAGATCGATTAGAACGAGAATTGAGTTAAAACTTTGTTTGTTTATGTATTGGTTTCCCCCTAAGCAGTAGGAGTCGTCTAAGTAAGAGAAGAGACTCTTCACAAGATCCAGTTTATTTCATTGGAAAATTTTTGCAAGTGCCGAAAATTTGTTACCATAAGGTATAAAAGATTCCCCTAACACTCACAATGATAACCAGAAAAGTGAGACAATAGTTCCTCACCCATACTATAGTAATGAGAACTGACTATCCCATTAGAAAGTTACTTCATTAGTTGGATTTGTCAGGGAGAATGATGAAGTGAATCTTAGAATGTTCAGAGTTCGCATCTCATACAAACGTTGAAGAGAATTAAAAGCTCAAGTGTTTACATACTTTGTATCAGAGACCACCACCGAATAAATTGATGCTTCATCCATGTGGAGAGTGTTCATATATGGATCCTCTAACACATTAGGAAGTGGTGAAGCTCCTTCTTGGAAACAAGCTTGGCCTTAGGCTAGAGGTTGCTATAAAGTTTTAATTTTCCACCTCGAACAACCAGGAAGAATACGAAGCATGCTTGATCGATTGGTGTCCGAGATAGAGCAAAAGTAGTAATAATCATGTCAGATTCACAATTAGTCACCTCACAGGTTTGAGGCGAATACCAAGCTAAAGAAACCATCGTGAAACACTATTTGGCAAATATAAAGTTTGCCATAAATAAATTTAGAGAAGCGGAGACCCATCACATCCTAAAAGAAGAAAATGTTCAAGCATATCTCCTACCAAGGTGGCGAGCTCTAAAGCATGATACCACGATAAAAATGTCATACATGAACACTATTAAATCATTGTATAAACAAAGAAATAAAAACACTGGAAAAGGAACATCTTCCTTTAAGTTGAATGAAATTGATAATGAGATACTTGCAAACAAGAGAGCTCTTGGAGGATTAGAAGGAATAACAAATATCAAAAGAAAGTACTGCTCATATTCATTGGTGGAAATCTAGATTTGTTGGATATGTGACTCCATAGACAAGACGAGGTGAATTATGGATATTTGAAGAACTTTGATTTAAAATAAAATCATTTGGAAGTTAGAGTTTAAGAACATTTTAAAACAAACGTGTGAATAAGCAGCGGAAAGACTGTAAGTTAAAGAGATAAGGGATAAAGAGATACACTAGAGATTTATCCGGGTTGAGCATAAGTTGGCCTACTCCTATCCCCAAGAACTATACTTTAGAGTATCCAATAAATTTGAAAGCATTTATAAGGATATTGTGGAACCATGTTTTTCATGTTAATTGAAGAAGTGATCAAAGAAGCTCTCAACAATGTGCTTTTGATGATGACAACTAAAATGAGTGTTTGATAATGGAACTTGTATGAGAATGCAAATATCACAAACGGTTAAAGATACAAACATGTCAGTTAGGATTTTATGGTCACTACAAACATCCTCTGATGATAGTATTCAACTTGAATAAATCTCAAGCCTCATCACCAAAAATATTCAAGCAACTATATATATGATTGGTTTACTTGACTAGTCTTGAAGCTCTAAAGTATAAAAGAGAGAAAGTGTAAAAGATTGCCATGTTGCGTGTGAGAGAATTGTGTTTTATGAAAATACATGGGATTTTTTTGTAAAGTTATATGGATAAATTGCACATGCACAAAATAAAACAAGCTTTAAGCCTTTTTTTTGTACATAAAATATTCCTAAAAATGTTTTGGAGACGTTCCAGTTAAATTAGAAACTGTCCGAATAATTTTGGGAAAAAATTGTACCGACCAATCGATTGGTTTAGTGCAAAAATTATTCCCAAATTTTTGGGACAATGTATTAATGAATGACAAATGTTATGTATCCTTTCCTTCCTTTTAAAACATTCTAAACGCTTAATTTTGGGGATTCCAATCGATTGGAGCATGGTGCATATTGATTGAAACTTTAATTTTAGCCCAAGAAAAATTCTTTTTTTTTTGTAATAACTCTAGCCTATAAATATAGGTTATTCCCTTCACAAATTTACATCCAAAAACGTGAGGAATTTTTGTATTCTAGAGAGGCTAGTGTTGTAAATTCACCAAGGAATACTTTCTCTTGGTTGAATAATTTATCCACAAAGGAGTGTTTATTTGGGTTAAAAGCTAAACCATTTAAAAGTTTTGGTTTGGGGATTTAGGTTCTAAGTCTTCGGTTCAGTTCATAAGCTAAGCCCGGTTAAAAGCTTACCTTGGTTTAAGATCAACCTTATTCAAAATCTTAACTCGGTTCCTGGTTATCCTAGTCAAAACTCTGGTTCTGTTCACGAGTTCGTCCTGGTTCAAAAGCTTACCTTAGTTCTAGATAAGTCCATAGAAAATATCGGTTTAGTTTGGGGACTAACCGCTTCAAGTTATTTTTTGAAAAGAAGACTAACTACTTCTCTCTGGAAGTTGGTTTTTGGATGGAAGACTATCCACTTCTCTCCGTTGTTCGTTGTTTGGTTGGAAGCTAATCTGAAATATCATTTTTCCTTGTATAAGAGGGTTCAAGAGTTCAACCTACTAAAAACTCTTAATATTTACTGTATACTCTCAAGATCAAATCTTGGGGACATTACTAAGTCTTCTTGATTGAAATTGTATAAATTTCCTATGTCTTTTCTCTTTCTCTTAACTTTTATTTTCCGAAATTTTAATTTCCGCTCCTAATCTCTACAAACATTTTCAAAATGTTTTTAAAATCTGAAAAATAACTACAAAGGTTTTTCAAATCAAATTTTTTCTGAAATCCATAATTCACTTACCCCCCCCCCCACTTCTTGTGTCTGGAGTTACATGTTCAACAAATATGTCCACGAACCTCCTTATACATGGAAATAAATTTTTAAGGCTAACTTTCAACCAAACACTAACAAGATTTAGAGTGGTTATCCTCCATACCAAACAAAGATGGAGTTTTGAGTAAGATATCCTTTGAACTGAACAGGGTTTTGAACAGGCTAACCACGAACCAAGGTGAGATTTTTTATAATGGATAATCTTGAACCGATTGAGCTTTTATCAAGATGAACTTAGAAACCAAGTGAGATTTTAACTAGGATGATCCCGAACCGATAGAGCTTCTAATTGGGCTGAGCTGAAGAATCAATATGGAGATTTTAATGGATGTCCTACACAAAACAAAAGAGAGATTTTTCTTCAAGGAGAAATTCACGAACCAAACAGAGACTTCCTAAGACAATTCCCAGACCAAGCAAGAGCTTTTACTAGCTTAGCTCGCAACAAAAATAATAAATTCCTACAAAAGAAATACTCAAGAGATAATTCACTCTTGTTAAAAAATTATAATTAAGCCCACACCCAGAAAAAAGATCCTCACTTAGACTCAAGAATAATCTCAAAGCACTATGGCTAAATATGTGTGAAAAAATAGAGAGATTTAATAAAACTGATGAGAGAAATGAAAGTGATATCTAAGCCCATTTTCTAGAAGTTAAAAAGTGACAGATAAACTTTATAGTTATAGGCCAAGGTGTGGTATAAATTTGGAAACACTCTATAGGCAATTAATGCCATTATCGATTAGGTTGGTCGATTATACCTCCAATAATGAATTGCTCAAGCCACAAATAGAAGTTTTTGATATATAGTAGTAATCAATAATTGAGAGATTGTTTTAATAGATTTTAGACTTAACTTATCCCAAATAATAGATTAGTTAATTGGTCTAATCAATTAGATAGTTAGAAAAATCTTCCAATCAATCTAACATTCCCTTAATCAACAGGCTAGACCTCAAAAACATTTTTAGATGGTTTAAATAAAATATGTGAGAATTCTCAATAAAATTTAGTCTTTGTGTGTGTGTATATGATTTAACCATAGTATTTCCAAAAATACCCATGTGTCTTTACAAGACACTGGTCATTTTGGTGAACACTATCATACGGGCTTTCACACTTCCTCTCTTTTATAACTCTTAATCTTCAAGTCTCGACATCGTTATCTTTGAGTTTAGCATTATGCATGAACTCTGAATCTTATTAATAAGACTTGACAAGATTTACAAATTGATTAAAACGATTAACAACTTGACAAGATTTAAATGTTTTTTTATCGTTAGTTATCGTAATCAATAGGTTTGATTAAAACAAATAAAAAATTTATGAAAATTACTAATCATCGTAACCAATCGAATCGGTTAAAACCCTTAGCAAATAAACCTATTTGAATTAGATTTTTAATTAATTAAATAAACGGTTATTAACCATCGCGACCGATTAATTCGACCGAAACGAATAATAAATAAAATCTTAATATCAATTTTATTATTAATTTAATTTAAAAAAAGATCAAATAATATATATAATAAAAATGTATTAAGTTAATTATATAATTAATAAATAATATAAAACAAATATAAAATTAAGTTATTTTGATTGTATGTGGCTTGGCTGAGGGTTCATAGTATACACCCTTCAATCTTATGCGTGGGATCTGTGCTTGGTGGCCATCCTACGGTTGTATTTCTGAGTGTCCATGACACTGATCCTAGGTACAATACACAGGATCTACAATTGCAAATTACTGGAAAAAAACAAGGGCCAGGGATCGAACCCTGGACCCTGGGAATACCAAACGCGCCCCCACCACTCCAACCAAACACCACTAGTTGTTAAAGAATGGAAAAGAAATACTATTAACTAAACATTGCCAGCTAGCAAAAATTGAGCGCGAAAATTCAAGTGGACGAATGGCACGCTGACACACCATCGTCTTCTCCACTGAAACCTGCAAATATCTTTTTACAGCGCTTTTACGAGCAAGCTGTAAAAGCTCACATCTATTACACCTGCCTTCCACGAAAACCCCCCATACATACACAAAAATCAAGATTAAGACCATGGTTATCTTCGTCTTGTTCAGACGAGTTCAATTGTACCCGTTTCAGACCCCAATTCGTGCTAAATCACGTAACCCTAAAATTTCTACCAAGAACCCTAACATGGCAATCGAGAGCAAACGTGTACAGAAACCCAATTAAATGTCCAGAATCAATCAATACATCACCCTAAAGAATAATACACAAACAAAATTCACTATGAATGCATGAATCGTACCCGAACTCAAATTTTTCGTGACATACCGTGAGCTTTTGGATATTGTTCTGGGGGTGTTGATGCAGCATGATGATCCACAAAGCTTTAGAATCCTCCAAGGATGGTTTTGCAATCTTCAGAATCCTTTGAAACGCCTTAGATTTCCAAAACCGAATCTTGAATTTCTTGAAGAAATTTTGCTCCTAGCTATGGTTCTCTTGCCCAGAATTTCGTCCCCTAATGCATTGCCCTAAGTTCTATACTTATAGTGGAGCATATTAGGTTAAAGAATTGAATCAAATATCCATGATTTATGAAATTGAATCTTTGATTGAAACTTGAATTCAATCTTTCCGAATTTGATCAATATTGCTCCTTCTCTTTCCAATCTCTTTATGCACGAAATTATATTGAAATATGGTGTAATTGCTGATTGGAATTGATCATTATGAGGCCTCTAATCAAATATTGATTTTCACTTGATTTATTTGACTTTTAATCACCATTTAAATGAATAAAAAATCATATAAAATTAAATAAAACCTAATAATTCATGGAAAATGAATTTGGTGACTTGGATAACTTGTGGATCAAGATTAAATCTTAAAACGTTAGGCCCATTTGCAAGAAAATCCAATTTGAACCACTTTTGTTTCACATTTTGCCTTCAAAATTACCCAACTTTGACAAGGCATATCTTCCTCAATTTTTAAGATATGAGAGAGTTCTAGGACTTTTTGGAAACCTCAAGATGTCCTATATAAGCCAATTTGGAACCTTTTTCTCATTTGAAGATTTTATCTTGATGATATGGCCTTTGACAAAAAACTGCTTTTGGTTGACTTTTGAAAAGGACATGTAATCTTTTGTACCATATCTCTCAAATGAAGCATTTATGGCCTTGTCATGTGAGAGAGAGTTGTAGGGAATTCAATTTCCTTCAAAATAGGCTTTGGTTGGGAAATTTTTTATGCTCCATGTGAAAGTTATGGCCAGTCAAATTACAGTTGACTTTTCAGACAAAAAACCCTAATTTAGCATCTTTGAACCTTGTTGATTTTGAAGCTTTTCCTTGATGAATCATGATCAAACTTTGATCAAATGATGAATGAAACTTCAAAAGAAGGATGTTGTCCAAAAATCAGGAGTTTTAACTGTGATTTGACCATAGTTGACTTTTAGGTCAAACTAGTCGACTGTTGACCATCTGAGCAGTTGAATGAGCAATCCTTGGAATTGAAGCTTGAATTTGGACATGGAGATAATGTGAACCCTAATGGACCATATGAAATCCATTGGAAACCTTGATCCATCAATTTTTCTTAAGAGGATGCAAAACCCTAATTCAGGAGGTCCTTGATTAGGAGAGTGCCTTGAATAAATCCTTGAGCCTTGGGACATTGAAGATGAAATGAGGTGGGAAAATTTTGGGGTATGACATAATGGTGTAGAGTAAAAACTCACTCAAAAAAACATAGAAGGAACATAAATAAGAGAGAAATATATGATGCAAAAGAATGGAATATGAGTGCCTATTTATAGCATTTCTCATGAAAATTTGGGCATGCAAAAAATCCACAAAATCCTTGAAGATTTAGGCCATAAGATATTGGAAACAAAAATTTTCAAAACCATGGTGATAATCGATTCTTTAAGGGACCTAATCAATTATTTGATGTTGATTTTAAATGTTTTGTGCGTTCTCCATTATTGCTCTAATTTGATTTGCTTGGAGGAAAAGATATAATCTGATCTCACTTGAAATTTGAAATGCATAAAACATCTAATTGATTATGATTATAGATTATTTACCTTGATTTTAGCCTCCTTGATCTTTTTCCCCTTCGGTTGAGATTAAGCTTTGGCAAACTGCTTTTGACCCCGTCCCCCATTTCATTTAGATTGCACCCCTTTCTTCAAAAGTGCTTAAAAATCAAATGATTTATTAGTAATAGTAATTTTTAAAGATTGAGCAAACAATAAACTATATATTCAAAATTTTAATTAGGGTTTTCCTATTTTCAACCTCTAAAAACTATACCACCTTAAATCCCATATTGTCCTAATTTTTTTTTACTTATATACATAAATGTATGCATCTTGCTTTGAACAACATCATTTAATACACGCTAAAGCTTCATTAAAAGCACAAAGCATCCCTGCAAAACAAATCAGGTTTTCACCTTTAGTACCTAAATCTTTTTTAGGTCCTGGTAAGTTTGTAGTTCTAAGAGGTATAGGGCTACTACCTTTATACCTTCTTAGTTTATCATAACAAAACGCTTCTTAGTGGCCAAACCTATTGCAAAACAAGCATTTATAAATAAGGCGATTTTATTTCTTCCTATTTAAGCTTTTACTATGTGATATACTCGATTTAAAACCTAATCCATTTTTATTCAAGGAAGGTCATTGATTTGAAATAATTGAATTTAATTTTCTTTCTCCTTAGTAAAGTTACTTAGAGTTTCATGCAGATATTTCACTTCATTTTTCATTTAGTCACATGTCTCACATTTACTAGCTTAGTTTCTAAGATTGGATATTTCATATCTTAGTGTTACAGTGCTATTTTCTAGAAACTCTATTTATTATTTTAGATCTAAGTTACTCTTTTCAATCTGATCATGTTCTTCAATTAACTTAACATTTAATTTGAGCAATTGGTTGTACGATAAAATTGTTACCTCACAAGCATCTTCTTCGTGAGAAGCTTTGAAGAAAACTTGTTCATATTATTCATTGGATGAAGAACCTTCAAATATTCTACTAGAGGTTGATTCTTCAAGATATCTCCCTAATGTTGAGTACTGAAGATATTGCTTGTAGATCTTCTTCCAAATTTATTATCTTGAGGATTTAACTAGGTGAGGCTTCATCATCTTCTTCATTGAATGAAACAGATATTCTTGATGAGGTTACTGCATTATTAGACGATGAGTATTTCGAGGATCATTTGTCTACTGAGATTGTACTTTTGAATGGAATTTTTGGAGTTGAATTTTCATCTTCTTCTTCTTCTTCAAAAGAGATCTTTGATGAAGTTACTAAAGATTCTTCTAGGGATTTTGAACTCATTCTTCATATTCTAATCATTGAATCAACTCATTAAGTTTTTCGATGATTTCCTCCTTGAAATAATTTTCACCTAAAGACATAACCAAAAAGTTTTTAGCTTTAAAATCTAGTTCAAACTTTCTCTTGTCTTCATTAGTCCAAAGGAAATTAGGTTTACCTACTACTTCGCCATTAACATCGTGAGTAGGGATAAAATTGTCATTGATTATCATTTCCCATAATTCAAGATTAATACTTATAATGAAAATTTTAACTCTAGCTTTCTACAATTCAAACATATCACTACTAAATGTTGGAGGTGTATTTAGGAAACACTAATACGAAAAAGCCATACCACAACGGTTGGAAAAGGGATACCATAACGCTTGAACAACCTTTGTGAGGTAAGGGGTGGTTGTATGTATGACACTTATCACCATTGTCGCGTGACCATGGTGGAAAGCTAGGTATCACTCTACCTGTCATAATGGTTGTATAATAGAATCACTATGATATATATTTAGGTCATGGGTTCGAAACCTAACAGTAGCAATTTATTTGGAATATAAATTAAAATTTCACCAAGATTAGAGAAGATAACCATTGTGGAAAGTACCATGAGTTTATTATAAAATATGTAGATTATTTGTTTTTCCCTACACCTCACTAAACATATACAACCATTAAAATTGATGTAGCAGATAATAATTTGAAAAATTTAATTATTCTTGAAAAACAACTTAAACGAAAAACTTTTTTTCAAATTGCATTCAAACTGTAATTCATCTCTTGCTACTTAACACATGGTATTTGGTTTAATGCCTCGAGTTCTTTAAATCAATGATTCGTTCCTAGTTTATTTTGCAAAGCATCAATATGTTGACTATTTCGGAAGCATCAACACAGCTATCATCATTATTATTTTAATTGATGATGACAACGATGAAGATGATCCAGAACTCAACAAATTTAATTTTTTGAAATATAAACTAAAAGAGAACAAACTGTTGCTTTGAAGAAATTAGGGCAATAAACCAAATTCTATGTGTTAAAGAGCGATATATGAATTATGAGATGCATGCAATTCGAAAAAATTGAATGATCTAAGTTGCATTTCAAATATAACTTAATTTTCAAATTATTATTTTCTAAATCATTTTAAATGAGTACATGTTTAATGAAGGGTTAATGAAACAAACACTCTACATACATTATAATAAACTCAACAATAATAACATACATCAACAACAACAACAACATTTATCAACAACAACAACATCAACAACATACACTTATCAACAACAATAACAACAGAAACACAAACCATTTATGAATAACAACAACAACATACCTTTTATTGAAAAGATTCGTGGAATGATATGAAGTAGATTTGAACAAACCATTTGTGTTGCTATGAAGAAAAAATATAAGTCGGATGAAGCTGCCAAAATAGCTTCATACTTCTTATATTGCTTCTCCATAGCAACATAAATGTTAACAACTTTCGATATAGAAACATTTATCATAATGTTAACCTGTTTTGAAAACATAAACTACCATTAGCAACATCTTAACATAAACGGAAACATGATCCAAAAAGGAATTAACAACCTTCAGATAACTTATGGAAAAATGTAAGAAAGCTAATGGAGAAGATTACCTTTTAGTTTGTAGAAAGTATTCAGGACAAGTTCACAGCATTGAAAAATAGATATGTTACGATTTTGTTTTGATAAAAAAAGGAAGAAAACATATCAATAACATGGAAGAAAACATATTAATAACATGGAAGAAATCTTATGAAGATGAACTTGATTACTTTTAAGTTTGAAGATGCTAATAAGGACGAATTTGTTGGATGTGGAAGAGAGCGTTGTTAGAGTTTTGTTAAGAAAGTGACGACTATTCTGATGGAAAGGTTGATAAATTTTCTTATATATATATATATATATATATATATATATATATATATATATATATATATATATATATATATATATATATATATATATATACTCCCTCTGTCCCAAATTATAAGAGAAATTCACTTTTTAGATTCATTGAATAATTAATGTATCTGGTTTATATATAGATCAGGTACATTAAATATTCAATGAATCTAAAAAGTAAATTTCTCTTATAATTTGGGACGGGAGTATATATATATATATATATATATATATATAATATAAAACATATCACCACGAGTGTTAAACTAAACCGTGATAATACGTAAGTACTATTCACGACGGCTTCTGGTATTAACCGTGATGATAAGTTCTGGTATAATGACGTGGGTAAGTGGTGCGACCGCGTTAGAATTTTTACCTGACACGTTTTCAATGGCTATAAAAGGGAAAGAAAGAGAAAAAAAATGGGGTTGGACTATAAGTACAAGAAAAAGGATTTTTTTGAGGACGAATTTGCAGCTTTTAGAGACAATTGAAGCCATTGGAGAGCTCATTCTTCAGTGATTTCTTATGCTCTTCCCATCTAGGCTATTCGTGTTGTTGTAATTCGATATGAGTAGCTAAATTCTCCCTAGGTTAGGTCAAATTTGATGATGAACTTATTTTTGCTTGATTGTTAGGAGTGAATTAGTAGTATTTTCATTTGTCAAATTAACTACCTTTTGAGCTAGAAGTGAACATATTTTGTGCTTTTTAAGGATTTTATAGTTGGAATTGAACTTTAGTGGTTCGATGCTATTTGTAGAACAACTTGCATCACTTTGGGTGTTATTTGTGCAGATATTGAAGTTAAGAAGCAAAGACGAAGAAACATGCAGGCATAGAGGCTCTGAAGAAGAGAAATCACCAAGAAGTGGGATAAAGCAAAGGCCGAGCCGCGCCAACATGGGCGAGACGCGCCAAACCCTCTGACTTGGGTTCGCGCCGCGCCAGTATGTGTTGAGCCGCGACAGCTGCGTTACAAGGACAAATTATTATAAATAGAAGCCCTAATCCTCATAAGAGGGATATCTTTGGTGAACGAAATTCAGAGAGCAATCCTATTCCAGAGCAAACAACAACTTTCGACGGAGAATTCAACATCAATTGAAGACATTCCCTTAATGAAGATGAATTCTTCCATGAATCCTTGTATGTTTTTCATGGCTATGGAGAGCTAAACCCCATTGTGTTGAGTTTAAGGTAGTAGTTAACCTATGAAGATGCAATTACTTGATTAATTCCTGTGAACAATTGTTTAAGTTTTATTATCAATGAAAAACCTTGCCTTTATTTTATATCATTGTTGAACTATCAATCGAGAGATAGGGTTTATACTTTCGCCCTAGGTTTTTACATTGACTTGTTGATTAATACTCAGAGATGAGGTTTTGAAGAAGTTTTCATAAATCATCGTTATTCATTCCCTTTATCTTTATAGTTATTCTGAGAGATCGAATATCATACCGGTAGAGGTGGTTCTAGATTGATCATTAGACATAATATCAGTTTTGAGGATGAATGAAGATAATAACTTAGATAATGTTCACATGTGGATTAATTGATTATTGTATATGATTAGGTTGATGAACCCTAGAATTCAACATATTTATTCACCATTGTTATTCAATCTTAAAGCTTCTATTCATTCAAATCTTATTTTATTAATCACAATTCGAGATCACATAATCAAACCAATACTTTTCATAACTCATTATAAAGTAACTGTAGAATGTAGCAATATTACCCAGTCTCTGTGGATACGATATATTAGAAAATATTTACCCGAAATACTTTCAACATTGATTGGGACATATGATAAGATGATGTTAATGTTATTGTTCTGACTTATTGTTATTATTCAATTAATGTTTATGCTTATTGTTTTTCAATTGTTACAACTTTTGAATTGATCTTGATAGTAGCGACTACTGACCCTAGGGCTATTTATCTGAATCACTTTAACTGTTGGATTCTCTAATTGACTAGGGATAATAAAATTAGGAATCTTGACTGAGTGACTAACGATTTGTATTGCCTAACCTGAAGTGACAATTGGCCTTAGGGATCAGGAAGTTGACGCTTAGGTTAATGAGCTATACACCAAGGGATTAGGTATAGTGGTAGTGTTAGTCCGTTGTGGAACCTTGTAGTCAGTTCATGTATGTTAATATGTGTTTCATCAATCAAGTAGAAATAGGGGCTTTTGATAGTTCGACCTGACCACCTTTCTCTTAACCGTTTAAAAACTCTTTTCTTGCGTTGTCGACCAAAAAAACTTGCAACCCCCCTCTCGAATTTACTATTTTAATTTAATCACACAACATTCCTTGTTTTAGATTTGCAATCCCTGTGGAAACGAATTTATATTTTATTACTTTGATAACATGGCTACTACACTTGCTAGTAATTTGTCATCAACTAACATATACTTTGCAGCAGGAAATTTGTGTCTTAGGCACATCCAACGGTCCTCCCCATTCCACGTCTGAAAGATAGCGAGGTCGTTATTTCTCTCCCCTATACATAAGGAATGACACTGAATCAAGTAACAAGTTTCAAACACAATTTGAATACACTCTACTCTTTCGCCTACTGACTTGAGTGTCAGAGGGCAAACCTTGTAGGTACGCTCTTTCTCCGCCGCATCGGAAGGTCCACTCCATCGCAGCTTCCACACTTCTTTTATTTATGTTTCCTCAACGGAATAAACATAATAACTCTATTAAAAATATCAAAAAAATCATATAAAATATGTAGGTAAAACATATCACGTCACTGGTGAAGAATTGTGTAAAATCTATAAAAGAACCATCTATCTCTGGTGCATTTAAGGAGAACAGGTTTATATAACTATTAGATTTTTAGGGGTGGGGAAATATTCGATATACTAGATTTTTAAAATTTCTGATAAACCAAAACCACGCATCGAATATTTCAAAAAATCTAATAAAACTCACACTGAATTTTCAAAAACACACGGCAAAAATGTGTCTTTTTTCTTTGAATCAGTAAAAATCTATTGGTTTTAATAAAATAATCGACTTTTTTTTTTTTTTTTTGCATTTTACTGGGTTATTTAGACTAAATTTTTTCACAAAGTCTATATTTTGAGAAAGATAAATAATAAAATATACTTTTGGTATTAGTGAAATATGTGGGAGTGCTAGCATCATGTCTAGGGTACTTGGTTGACTTGTCAAAATTGTGGGGGGAGGACTAAGGAGCTAGTTTTTACACAGATAGAACAAATATATAAGTCCAATAGGCCCAATACTAAAAAAAGTTCATGAGTTGTTCTTAACTTACACAAGACAACCAATCACCCTCTCACGGAGTAGTATTCTCAATATAGTTATTTCTTCTTACACCCCCGAAATTTGCAAGTATAATACCAATTTCTTTTTATTTTTCTCCCAAAAATAAACCTAATAAGAAGGAATAAGGAGATAGTTTTTACACTGGTAGCACAAATACATAAGCCAAATAGGTTCAATACTCTAAAATGATCATGACATGCTCATAATTTACACGTAACACAATCCCCCTCTCTCGTGGAGTAGTATTCTCTTTATGGTTATTTCTTTTTACACCTCCCAATTTATGGTAAGTATAAACCAATTTCTTTTAGGTTTTCTCCCAAAAGAAAAACCTAATAAGACAATTCTCAGGCCAGTCATCCCCCTCAACACACCACCTTAATTTTCTCATAACATCACCCAACAAAACGACAATCCCAATTGAGTACACATGCCCATAACATTTCCATTATATCCCAAAGCTAATAAAAAATTGAGTAACGGGCTGTCATTATTCTTAAGCCATTTTTTATGTTGTATTCCAACAAATTATATTTTATTTTTTTTTCTTTGTATTTTTTGTCTTGAATCATTGGTTATGTCTGTTGACTCTATACACAAATGACAAAACTAAAAGAAGTAGTTAATTAATTCTAGCATATTAGACGCATAAGATATACTAGAGAGCTTACTAGTTATTACTTCTATTTAACACATATTAAGTATAGGAAACAAAATTTAATATGATTTTCATCTCAACTTTAAGAAATAAAATTTAAATTTTTTCTTTTATTTTTTCAAAATAATACCCAAATAACCACTCTTTCAAACCAATTTGAAATAAGTGTATATATTTTTATAAGTAAGTTGTGTCTAATAGAAACACACTCTCAAGACTCAAGTCTACACAACTAAGTCAACACGCACACAATTTATTTCAATCATAATGATCATTTTTATTTTATAATATTAATTTTATTATATTTTATATAGTTAAAAAAATTATTATAATTAAATTAAATTAAATTATTATAATTAATAGATTATGATTAATTAATAAATTAATTAATAGAGTATGATCATAATGATACTAAAAATTATTATAATTTTGATATAGTTAAAAAATTAAATTAAATTATATAAAATTAAATCGAATCAAAATTGAATTTTTTTTATCAATTATTAAAAATAAAACTGAACTGCAAAAAAAAAAGTATTTTTAAATTAGATAATTTTTTACTTCAAAACCGAATTAAAGTTTTAAACTGCATTTGCAAACT
>NC_081180.1:102186375-102331452 GCF_029867415.1 Vicia villosa | reverse complement strand
GATGAGAAAATGGTAGACTTTTCTTATATGATAGATATGTTAATAAATGGGTATTCCTATAATAGCGCTTCCTTAGTAAGTGCTATTAAAATCTTTCCACAAAATAACATTCGATCCACAGTGAGGACGTTTTGCATTTTATTATAACCAACAATATTCTAAATTATATTTCCTTTTTCTTTTAAAAAATATAATAAAAAATGGCATGCATATTTTTTTATTATGCGTTGTAACGTAACTTTCTCACTTTCTATCTCAACTTCCCCTTTGACTTCATCGAACTCAACACTCCACCCTCATCCTCGATGAATAATTTTCATTCTTTCCTCCAAATTTAGGGTTAGGATTTCTAATGCATCATCAATTGTCCCGACCTTCTCGGTGAAACCCTTGACCTTCCTTGTGAGGACAACAAGAGACCACTGCGTCTCGACAAGTCTTTCGCATCAAAGCTACTATAGGTTTCATTTTCCTGGTTACTTTATTGGACCAGTAAGTATTTCTACTATATCAAAGCTACTATGTTTTGGTGTTAGGATGGTGTTATTTAAGGGTTTGTGTCTCCTGGTTGCTCATTCTTGGTTTAGTGGGGTTTTATATGTTTTCTATACCTCTGGAGCTTCTTAATTTCCTTTTTTGAGGCCTGCCTCGAATTTCTCCTTTTTTATTTGCATTATTTGTTTCATAAACCTTGTTCCAGATACTATCAAATACTTCAACGCCTTCCTGAACCTTCTTGAGAATACTATCTATCTCTCCTTGAAGCTTTCGACTCGCACCCATTTGATTACAATTTTCTCAATTTCATACAATTCTTAAATGGTAATTGATTGGAGAAATTTCAGTTGGTATTTGCTAACTTCGTCGATTATTATGGTTCTTAGATTTGTGTTTGCTATCACACACAATCTTGAAAGACGACGCGGAGATTCTAGAAGATCTTGTCATAACTTCACTGGTCTTGCAAAGGTGGCACCTGGTCTCATCTTGAAGAGTCCTTTGGAAGCATCGACATCATATTCAGCGTCATCACAAACATCTGAGCAAGCTGACAAGACAGCGTCTCAAGATAGCAATTCTGACATTGGGGCAAAAAATCCACCTCCTAAAAGTGGAAGAGTCAGCTCTTCTGCTTCAATGCCTACCGGGAACAATTCCACTTCTGCTTTTATAAATGTTTCAGGTCATAACTTGTCCAGATCTCTGGCTGCCGAGTTATTGGAGAATTCTATTGTAAATCAATCGGCCTCTACAAGGGAAGAAGATATTAACAACTTCCCTAGCCGTAGGAGGTATGGAAGTCCCTTCCTGAATCAGAATGATGCGGGCCAGCTTCGTGGAAGAACTGAAATAGCTCCTGATCAAAGGAAAAAGTTTTTGCAAAAGTTTCAGGAAGTGTAACAACAAGACCCAATACCCTTCTTAATATGCCTTCCCTTGTTAAAGGTAATCATAAGCAGTTTTCTTCCTAACAACAGAGTCCACTTTAGCAGTAGTTCAACACTTAAGCCTAATCATTTTCTTCACAATCTAGTATAGGACTTCGAGTCCAATCTCCGAGTCTCAATGGTATTTTTTCTGTCTCACTACAGCAACCTAACTCCGTACATTCTCTGTCTAGTCAATAAGCAATTATAGGTGCTGCTAAAGATGCATATAAAATTGAAGAAGAACAACAACATCGAAGTTTTCTTGACGAGTCAACAACGAAATCTACTAGCACAATGTTTTGGCAAGAATTTGATAGTTAAAGATGCTTTGAAATCAGCATATGTTGTAGATTCACTTGTAGGTGTATCTTCCTCTCTTCCAGAAGCTTCTCAAATATCTAGAGATATTGATTTGTCTCCAGTCAACCTTTACAATAAAATCAATCTGCTGACCACCTTGTTGTCATTTGAAGAAGAAATGGTGTTGACCATGGAGCCATTGGTGATAGCTTTAGTGCATCAAGTGTTAATTTTGGTGGAGTGTGCAGTCAATTATATAATTTACAAGGCAAATTCTTATCTACCCTCTTTAAAAAGTTGGGTAGTTTTACCCAAGTTAGATGTCAATGGTTGATAGGTCCATGTGGTCACTTTATTTTAGTATTAACATTAAAAACTATTCTTATATAATTGCAAATATACCCCAAATACATTAAATGCAGATTTTCATTTCCAATTCAATTGTCTCCTCAATCTTTCAATTTCTTTTAACAGAATTTAAATTCTCTTTTCATTGTTGGATGGTTAGTATTACTACGTCTACCTTCTGTTATTTTTTATCAACTTCACAATTTGAAACTACTAATATATAAAGGTGACCATTTTTTTCTTTTATAATAAACTTACAAATATTTTATTTTTGATATTTTTAAAAATATAAAAAATATTAAAATAAATATTAATTCAGTTATTATATTTGAAAAGATGCTAATAAATTTAAATGATAAATTTAATATAATAATCTTTAACAAAATATATATTGAAATGATTGACAATCAATTTAAAATTTAATTTACTGCTTATAAATTTAAGTGGGTGGGTTTTCTCTATGAAACAAAATAAAAAATATAAGGAGGCAAATTACTAATTTCAAGTTTTTAAAATTAATGTATTACTTAATTAAAAAATAAAGTAAATTACAAAAGACATTACCGCATTAAAAAAATATATATAATAAACTATTAATTCATTTATTATATTTAAACTAAAATAAAATTATTTAATTAAATTTATTTTAGGATTATATTATCCTTAAAATTTACTATTTCTCTTTGCTAAAATTCAAATCAAATTGAAAGTATATTCGAAATTCAAATGTACAGAGTTTAAAATTAATTAAACATCATAAATTGATTTAATATTCATATTTATTCGTTGATTTAATGAAGTTAAATCGAGAGTAAACATGAGAGTCTAGTTTTTTAAAAATAAATAATAATTATTTATTATTAATAACTATTTTATAATTATTTCATGTATAATTTGAACAATATCTTTTAAGTTGTAAAGTCAAAAATATTAAATCGAATAAATATTAAAATTATAAAAACATACAAGATTAGTAAAAGTGCATGAAATATACTATTAAATGGTAAACAAACAAAATGCGCAAAGACGTACCTGTGCATATATTTTTATTTTATTTTTTTATATAAAATGAGATTGGACACATAAAATGCGGGTCAAAAATTGGGGTATGACATATAGGTCAACCATCAACTACCCTGACTATAATTTACATTATCAAAATTTCACGCGAAAGAGTCCTTTTTAACTGACTATTTTCTTCATTGGAGAAACACGTTATTGATTTTTCCTTACCGCGTCGTTCATAATGCCTAACAGGGACTAACTCACGTGGAAATTCAAAAAATACACAAATTGGACACCCAAAGGTCAACCATCAACTACCCCGACTATAACTCCCATGGAAATTAAAAAAATTCACAAATCAGACACTCGACGTTTAACCATAAACTACCCAGACCATAATTCGCATGTCTTCCACATGAATGTGTTTTTTCTATCTCATTATTTCTTTCAATGGTGAAACACCGAATCAAATTTTCTACATCAGACAGTCCATAACGCCTAAGAATGACTAACTCTCGTGAAATTTTAAAAAAATTCAAGAATGACTAACTCTCTTGAAATTTTAAAAAATTCATAAATATGACATCCAGACGTCAACCATAAACTACCTAGACCATAATTCACATGTCTTCCATACGAAAATGTCATTCCTAAGAAACTTCCGTGTCTTTATGTGTATATAAACGATTGAATTTTTGTCGATCAAATTATTATACAATATACTACCAAGTTTTAATTTATTTTTAAAATATATTTATAATATCTATTTAATTTTATTCAATTAAATGTGTAAGAAAAAAATTTACATCACTAATGTTTAAAAAATCATCTTGATAAATATAAAAATTGTATAAATTATGAACGCCAAAATAAATTTGCTTGTATAAAAATAAAAACTATATAAATAAAAATAAAAACTAGATAAAACTGAATAAAAAAATTTGCATAACTATTGTCTTGATTAATTTCGAATGGAAATTCGTGGAGATAAAAAGTTAAAAGAAAAATCAAATAGAATATTTAAGAAATGTTTGTTTCATTCATCGATGCATAGAAATTAATCACGCTACTCCTATAAAGTTGTGCATATTTAATGCATCAATGTAGGGTGAATTTGTAATTATAAAAACTATATTGCAATAATTAAAGTTTATAATTTTTTTAATAAATTGATGAGTGTCATATTATTTACCAATACATTTATGACATCTCAAATGGGTAAAGTTACCCTTTAATTCTTGTTGGGTAACCAAGTAGGCACCAATTTACAAATGCTTGAGGCACCACATTTTAAAGTTCCACTAGCTAAAGACTCAGAACATCCTAGAACCTAGACTACTAGGCATCTAACAATTACACCTCCTAGCTATCCACAAGTACAAGCACCTATAGTTAACAACCATGTCTTTTGGGAGTGATTAGGTATTTATATTTTAACTTTTAATCTTTAATATATGCACTATATATATATATATATATATATATATATATATATATATATATATATATATATATATATATATATATATATATATATATATATATGTATATATTATAATTTTAAAAAAAGTAAAGCATACACTCAGTCTGCTAATACAAGTGAAACCCATATTTGTTTCTTTATGAAAGAAAATTACTTCATTGATTGCCTGCATGCAAGATGCATAATCACATGGTAGTCTTATTACTATATACAGGACTTAGCTATCATTAAATAAGTGAAATGTATGTTGTCTTTATGCATTGAAAGTGAAATGAATAGGAGAGATTCTACATATACCTGATGGTTAATTGACAGGGTGTATAGTTTAATAAGAAAAATGTCCATAACTTCTTAATTTCATGATGCATAATAATATTAATAAATTATAGCATGCAAATGCATTTACTAAAATCAAGACCAAATTTTTTTTTTAAAATTATTCTTTGATTTCTTGTGTTTAAAACAAAAATGCTACTTTATTGTTCACTCTTTTGGTTGAAAAAATGTAAATAAAACTTGCTTTTTGTATTTAGTACTGAGTTAAAAACAATGCCTCTTCCTTCTCCTTTAACTTACATTTTTATATATAAACATACTACCATTCTGCATTGAGTATTTTAGTGCTACTAAAGAATACTTCTAAATGTGTTTGTAAAAGCAAGTTCTAAGAATATAATGAATTTAGTGTTTGGGTATTTAAGTAATTTGATCATGCTTTTCTTTCGGCTTGAATATTTTAAAATAATTGAACCATGCATTCGATATGTCTTGCTAGTCCGATGTTCATTTCAACATTAATTTTCATAATTTACTAAACAATTACTTTATTGTAACTTTGAGCATAATCATAATTTGAAAGACTAATCGAATGCTTAATTTTATGATATCTTAGACACCTCCCTTCTTATACTTTTAATTTACTTATGTATTATATGTTCAAAACATATGTAGAGAAGATGAAACATGGTGGGGATTTTTTATTAACATTTTTTATAGCACTGATAATGAATTTGGCTTTGTTAAGCTCCTTACCCTTATTAAGTTTAGTTGTTTATTTTTGAAGGCTAGACAAAACATGACTATATGCAGTGGGAGATGGATTATTTTCCATTGTTACAGTGGCCCTCTACCATGTCTCTCTTGCGAAGACAAGGATGCAAATTGGATTAAAGCATACTGTTAAAGCAAAGTGGCGTGACTCATAAATTCAACCATTGTGTTGTTTATTTGTATGTAGAAGTTTGCATTTTTTTACTTGGTGTTTTGTTCTATTAATTTTTCTGACGACGCATGATTCTTGCAATTATGAATGTTATCTACAGAATGAGTGTCGTGCTTTTTTTCTTCTTTTCTGTTCTAGTAGCATGTGATGGATAAGTTTTGGTTTTTGAGGATAACATGACTCAATTGTTATTAAATTTTAGATTGACATAAATTGATTGACCATGTAATTTCTTAACACCTGTTATGTTAATATTCATATTTTGAGAAGAATAGATATGTTAGTGCTGTAGAAATATTGAGTTAAAAAGCAGTATTAGTTTTTAGTAGAACAAAAAAAAAAATTAAAACAAGGACATTTAATAGCGTTTTTTTAGAAAAGGCTATTAAAGATAGCGACTACAATAGCGCTTTTCAGAAAAGTGATATTAAATACTGGTAAAAAAATAGGGGTTATGATAGCACTTTTCCTAAAATGCTATTTTAGACTATGCTTTTAATTGCGCTCAAAAGCGCTATTATAGGTTTCAAACCTATAATAGCGGGGGCTTTAATAACGCTTAAATGCGCTATTAAATCCCTAAAAAATTACTATTAATTATCATCAATTAAATTATAGTATCCTAATGGATATAATTCTAGTGACTGGAGAAAAAGTATCGAAGAAATCTATATTTTCTATTTGCCTAAAACCTTTGGCTGCAAGGGGGTCTTGTACTTATCAATAATTCAGGTTTTAGTTTCTTTTTTAAAACTCATTTACAACTTATTGGTTTGCAACCAAGAGGCAAGTCTACTTACACTACAACAAATAATACTTTTTATGACGAAGCTTTCACCAGGTACGATAAAAAGTCACAGGTACATGTGACCGGAGCGCCTTGTTTTATTTAAAATAATAATAATAATAAATCAGTTACCTTAGATTTAGATAAAACCGACATAAATATATGATCAGGGTTTGAGGTTCGATTTCCAGCTTCTTTTATTTAATATTTTATATGGAACCAAAAAGGCGCATTTATTTTTTTTAGATTTTACGACAAATATGTTACCTCGGTTTTCTGTAAAACCGAGATAAAAACTCCCTATTTTTTATTTTTATTTTTGCAACCAAAAAGGCGCCTTTATTTTTTATAGATTTTACGAGATGGTTTGTTACCTTGGTTTTTTAGGTTATCCAAGATAAATACTCTTTATCTTTCTAATTTCTTAAGTGTCTACCTAAATCAATTTTCGAGCCCTAACGAAAGAACACTTCTTCTACAAGGAGTCACAGCGAACAAAAAACTTTTTCACCGGTATGTTATTATTGTTCTTGTTGTTGTTGTTGTTGCTATACTCCATTGCTGTTGTTCTTGTTGTTACTGTTGTTCTCCATTACTACTGTTCTTGTTGTTCTCCATTACTATTGTTCTTGTGGTTCTTGTTGTTGTTGTTCTCCATTACTGTTGTTCTTGTTCTTGTTCTTGTTTTTGTTCTCCATTATTGTTGGTCTTGCATGTTGTTGTTGAGAAACATTACTTTTAGTTGTTTTAGATTTTGTTTTGGTGTTTTGGATGGTTAACATACAAACTGCCTCAAGAAGCAATAAATATGGGAAAGACTTGGACCTCTCCAAGATAATTTACTGCAAGTTATAATTTTTATATATGAAGCATTTCTTTTTTTTTTGTTTTTGTTTTATACAGATTTAGTATATGATGAAAGTTGATAAATTAGTGTGTATGAAACCATAGAATGAAACCCCTAAATTAGTTGTAACCTTAAACTGACATATAAGAAACCATAGAATAAAACTTTCATTAAGTAAAATTACAATAAGTTCATTTTTTATTAATCATATCTAAATCCTCTGGCTGGCAAAAAGTTTGATCAAATATAATCTGCTTCATGGTGGGGATTTTGTTTAACATTTTTTATAGCACGGATAATGAACTTGGCTTTGTGAAGCTCCTTACCCTTATTAAGTTTAGGTGTTTATTTTTGAAGGCTAGACAAAACATGACTATATGCAGTGGGGGATTGATTATTTTCCTTTGTTACAGTGGCCCTCTACCATGTCTCTCTTGCGAAGACAAGGATGCAAATTGGATTAAAGCACATTGTTAAAGCAAAGTGGCTTGCCTCATAAATTCAACCATTGTGTTGTTTATTTGTATGTGAGAAGTTTGCATTTTTTTACTTGGTGTTTTGTTCTATTAATTTATCTGACGCCGCATGATTCTTGCAATTATTAATGTTATCAACAAAATGAGTGTCGTGCTTTTTTTCTTCTTTTCTGTTCTAGTAGCATGTGATGGATAAGTTTTGGTTTTTTAGGATAATATGACTCAATTGTTATTAAATTTTAGATTGACATAAATTGATTGACCATGTAATTTCTTGTCACCTGTTATGTTAATATTCATATTTTGAGAAGAATAGATATGTTAGTGCTGTAGAAGTATTGAGTTACAAAAGCAGTATTAGTTTTTAGTAGAACAAAAAATATTAAAACAAGGACATTTAATAGCGTTTTTTTTAGAAAAGGCTATTAAAGATAGCGACTACAATAGCGCTTTTCAGAAAAGTGATATTAAATACTGGTAAAGAATAGGGGTTACGATAGCACTTTTCCTAAAATGCTATTTTAGACTATGCTTTTAATTGCGCTCAAAAGCGCTATTATAGGTTTCAAACCTATAATAACGGGGGCTTTAATAGCGCTTAAATACGCTATTAAATCCCTAAAAAAGTGCTATTAATTATCATCAATTAAATTACAGTATCCTAATGGATATAATTCTTGTGGCTGGAGAAAAAGTATCGAAGAAATCTATATTTTCTATTTGCCTAAAACCTTTGGCTGCAAGGGGGTCTTGTACTTATCAATAATTCAGGTTTTAGTTTCTTTTTTAAAACCCATTTACAACTTATTGGTTTGCAACCAAGAGGCAAGTCTACTAACACTACAACAAATAATACTTTTTATGACGAAGCTTTCACCATGTACTATAAAAAGTCACGGGTACATGTGACCGGAGCGCCTTGTTTTATTTAAATAATAATAATAAATCAGTTACCTTAGATTTAGATAAAACCGACATAAATATATGATCAGGGTTTGAGGTTCGATTTCCAGCTTCTTTTATTTAATATTTTATATGGAACCCAAAAGGCGCAATTATTTTATTTAGATTTTACGACAAATATGTTACCTCGGTTTTATGTAAAACCGAGATAAAAACTCCCTATTTTTTATTTTTATTTTTGCAACCAAAAAGGCGCCTTTATTTTTTATAGATTTTACGATATGGTTTGTTACCTTGGTCTTTTAGGTTATCCAAGATAAATACTCTTTATCTTTTTAATTTCTTAAGTTTCTACCTAAATCAATTTTCGTGCCCTAACGAAAGAACACTTCTTCTCCAAGGATTCACAGCGAACAAAAAACTCTTTCAGCGGTATGTTATTATTGTTCTTGTTGTTGTTGTTGCTGTACTCCATTGTTGTTGTTCTTGTTGTTACTGTAGTTCTCCATTACTACTGTTCTTTTTGTTCTCCATTACTATTGTTCTTGTGGTTCTTGTTGTTGTTGTTGTTGTTCTCCATTACTGTTGTTCTTGTTGTTGTTTTTGTTCCCCATTATTGTTGGTCTTGCATGTTGTTGTTGTTGAGAAGCATTACTTTTGGTTGTTTTAGATTTTGGTTTTGGTGTTTTGGATGGTTAACATACAAACTGCCTCAAGAAGCAATAAATATGGGAAAGACTTGGACCTCTCCAAGATAATTTACTGCAAGTTATAATTTTTATATATGAAGCATTTTCTTTTTTTGTTTTTGTTTTATACAGATTTAGTATACGATGAAAGCTGATAAATTAGTGTGTATGAAACCATAGAATGAAACTCCTAAATTAGTTGTAACCTTAAACTGACATATAAGAAACCATAGAATAAAACTTTCATTAAGTAAAATAACAAAAAGTTCATTTTTTATTAATCATATCTAAATCCTCTGGCTGACAAAAAGTTTGAACAAATATAATCTTCTTCATGGTGGGGATTTTTATTAACATTTTTTATAGCACTGATAATTAACTTGGCTTTGTGAATCTCCTTACCTATATTAAGTTTAGTTGTTTATTTTTGAAGGCTAGACAAAACATGACTATATGCAGTGGGAGATGGATTATTTTCCTTTGTTACAGTGGCCCTCTACCATGTCTCTTTTGCAAAGACAAGGATGCAAATTGGATTAAAGCATACTGTTAAAGCAAAGTGGCGTGCCTCATAAATTCAACCATTGTGTTGTTTATTTGTATGTGAGAAGTTTGCATTTTTTTACTTGGTGTTTTGTTCTATTAATTTATCTGACGACGCATGATTCTTGCAATTATGAATGTTATCTACAGAATGAGTGTCGTGTTTTTTTTTTCTTTTTTGTTTTATTAGCATGTGATGGATAAGTTTTGGTTTTTGAGGATAATATGACTCAATTGTTATTAAATTTTAGATTGACATAAATTGATTGACCATGTAATTTCTTGTCACCTGTAATGTTAATATTCATATTTTGAGATGAATAGATATGTTAGTGTTGTAGAAATATTGAGTTACAAAAGCAATATTAGTTTTTAGTAGAACAAAAAAAATTAAAACAAGGACATTTAATAGCGTTTTTTTAGAAAAGGCTATTAAAGATAGCGACTACAATAGCGCTTTTCAGAAAAGTGAAATTAAATACTGGTAAAAAAATAGGGGTTATGATAGCACTTTTCCTAAAATGCTATATTAGACTATGCTTTTAATAGCGCTCAAAAGCGCTATTATAGGTTTCAAGCCTATAATAGCAGGGGCTTTAATAGCGCTTAAATGCGCTATTAAATCCCTAAAAAAGTGCTATTAATTATCATCAATTAAATTACAGTATCCTCATAGATATAATTCTAGTGGCTGGAGAAAAAGTATCGAAGAAATCTATATTTTCTATTTGCCTAAAACCTTTGGGTGCAAGGGGGTCTTGTACTTATCAATAATCCAGGTTTTAGTTTCTTTTTTAAAACCCATTTACAACTTATTGGTTTGCAACCAAGAGGCAAGTCTACTAACAGTACAACAAATAATACTTTATATGACAAAGCTTTCACCATGTACTATAAAAAGTCACGGGTACATGTGACCAGAGCGCCTTGTTTTATTTAAATAATAATAATAATAAATCAGTTACCTTAGATTTAGATAAAACCGACATAAATATATGATCAGGGTTTGAGGTTCGATTTCCAGCTTCTTTTATTTAATATTTTATATGGAACCAAAAAGGCGCATTTATTTTTTTTAGATTTTACGACAAATATGTTACCTCGGTTTTATGTAAAACCGGGATAAAAAACTCCCTATTTTTTATTTTTATTTTTGCACCCAAAAAGGCGCCTTTATTTTTTATCGATTTTACGAGATGGTTTGTTACGTTGGTTTTTTAGGTTATCCAAGATAAATACTCTTTATCTTTTTAATTTCTTAAGTGTCTACCTAAATCAAATTTCGTGCCCTAACGAAAGAACACTTCTTCTCCAAGGATTCACAGCGAACAAAAAACTCTTTCACCGGTATGTTATTATTGTTCTTGTTGTTGTTGTTGTACTCCATTCTTGTTGTTCTTGTTGTTACTGTAGTTCTCCATTACTACTGTTCTTGTTGTTCTCCATTACTATTGTTCTTGTGGTTCTTGTTGTTGTTGTTATTCTCCATTACTGTTGTTCTTGTTGTTGTTTTTGTTCTCCATTATTGTCGATCTTGCATGTTGTTGTTGTTGTTGAGAAGCATTACTTTTGGTTGTTTTAGATTTTGGTTTTGGTGTTTTGGATGGTTAACATACAAACTGCCTCAAGAAGCAATAAATATGGGAAAGACTTGGACCTCTCCAAGATAATTTACTGCAAGTTATAATTTTTATATATGAAGCATTTTCTTTTTTTGTTTTTGTTTTATACAGATTTAGTATATGATGAAAGCTGATAAATTAGTGTGTATGAAACCATAGAATGAAACCCCTAAATTTTTGTAACCTTAAACTGATATATAAGAAACCATAGAATAAAAAATTCATTAAGTAAAATAACAAAAAGTTCATTTTTTATTAATCATATCTAAATCCTCTGGCTGTCAAAAAGTTTGATCAAATATAATCTTCTTCATGGTGGGGATTTTTATTAACATTTTTTATAGCACTGATAATGAACTTGGCTTTGTGAAGCTCCTTTCCCTTATTAAGTTTAGTTGTTTATTTTTGAAGGCTAGACAAAACATGACTATATGCAGTGGGAGATGGATTATTTTCCTTTATTACAGTGGCCCTCTACCATGTCTCTCTTGCAAAGACAATGATGCAAATTGGATTAAAGCATACTGTTAAAGTAAAGTGGCGTGCCTCATAAATTCAACCATTGTGTTGTTTATTTGTATGTGAGAAGTTTGCATTTTTTTACTTGGTGTTTTGTTCTATTAATTTATCTGACGACGCATGATTCTTGCAATTATGAATGTTATCTACAGAATGAGTGTCGTGCTCTTTTTCTTCTTTTCTGTTCTAGTAGCATGTGATGGATAAGTTTTGGTTTTTGAGGATAATATGACTCAATTGTTATTAAATTTTAGATTGACATAAATTGATTGACCATGTAATTTCTTGTCACTTGTTATGTTAATATTCATATTTTGAAAAGAATAGATATGTTAGTGCTGTAGAAATATTGAGTTACAAAAGCAGTATTAGTTATTAGTAGAACAAAAAAAAGTTAAAACAAGGACATTTAATAGCGTTTTTTTAGAAAAGGCTATTAAAGATAGCGACTACAATAGCGCTTTTAAGAAAAGTGATATTTAATACTTGTAAAAAAATAGGGGTTATGATAGCACTTTTCCTAAAATGCTATTTTAGACTATGCTTTTAATAGCACTCAAAAGCGCTATTATAGGTTTCAAGCCTATAATAGCGGGGGCTTTAATTGCGCTTAAATGCGCTATTAAATCCCTAAAAAAGTGCTATTAATTATCATCAATTAAATTACAGTATCCTAATAGATATAATTCTAGTGACTGGAGAAAAAGTATCGAAGAAATCTATATTTTCTATTTGCCTAAAACCTTTGGCTGCAAGGGGGTCTTGTACTTATCAATAATTCAGGTTTTAGTTTCTTTTTTAAAACTCATTTACAACTTATTGGTTTGCAACCAAGAGGCAAGTCTACTAACACTACAACAAATAATACTTTTTATGACGAAGCTTTCACCAGGTATGATAAAAAGTCACGGGTACATGTGACCGGAGCGCCTTGTTTTATTTAAAATAATAATAATAATAAATCAGTTACCTTAGATTTAGATAAAACCGACATAAATATATGATCAGGGTTTGAGGTTCGATTTCCAGCTTCTTTTATTTAATATTTTATATGGAACCAAAAAGGCGCATTTATTTTTTTTAGATTTTACGACAAATATGTTACCTCGGTTTTCTGTAAAACCGAGATAAAAACTCCCTATTTTTTATTTTTATTTTTGCAACCAAAAAGGCGCCTTTATTTTTTATAGATTTTACGAGATGGTTTGTTACCTTGGTTTTTTAGGTTATCCAAGATAAATACTCTTTATCTTTTTAATTTCTTAAGTGTCTACCTAAATCAATTTTCGAGCCCTAACGAAAGAACACTTCTTCTCCAAGGAGTCACAACGAACAAAAAACTTTTTCACCGGTTTGTTATTATTGTTCTTGTTTTTGTTGTTGTTGCTGTACTCCATTGCTAGGGGTGTAAGCGGATCAGAAAAAACCAATTAAACCGACAATCCAAATCAAACCAAACCGAAATAAAACCGATTGTTTATGGTTTGGTTCTAAAACCGAACCGAACCAATAAAAATCGATGTAGTTTGGTTCGGTTCTCGGTTTTAATTTTTAGGAACCGCCAAACCGATGAACCGAACCAATAGAAATAATTACGCTCTAAATTCTTTATTCCACCTTTCATTAAGCTCAAATTTTGTACCTTTCCAACTATTCTCCATCTTTTTTTTTACTTTCTCCCTTTAAGCAAAACACACATTTACCCTTTAAGCAAAACACACATTTAGAACTAAACTCCAAAACATATAAAGTAAAAATCATACGTCACAAACACTTACTTTCACTAAACTACTTCTCTAGTTGTCTATCTCAAATGTTACTCTCACTATCGCCACTATGATATGTTGTGGTATCCTTCTCCGAGTTCAAATTCTCTTTGTTAATTTTCATATTTGTTTTTACCTTTCTGATTTCTTCTTCAACAAAACTCCTTCTAGTCTTGTTACACAATAGTTTTTTTTGTATATTTAAGGCAGAAACATGTTAATTGATGTGTGTTTTTCTGTGTTCTATTTGTTAAACTTTCAAATCTATTTCAAACATTTTGATGTCAAGATTCAACTTTTATAGTGAATTTATGTCATTATCCAATGAAAGTATGTCATTGTTTCATATATGAATTAAGCACAACTTGTAAGTTCTTTGAAAAATTAGAGCATGAAATAAATGACATGAAATGTATTATTTTAAAAAATACTAGCATAAAATATACCGAAAAATATAATATTGGAAAATACATTGATGAATATAATGTTTGAAAAAAATATTAAAAACCGATCAACCGAACTAACCCAAATCGAACCAAACCGATTAGTTTGGTTTGGTTCCATTTTTGAAAAATGTTAAAAACCGAACCAAACCAAACCGATGAAGATATTATTGGTTCGGACCTTTTTTTGACCAAAAACCGGTCCAAACCGATCCGATTACACCCCTATCCATTGCTGTTGTTCTTCTTGTTACTATTGTTCTCCATTACTACTGTTCTTGTTGTTCTCCATTACTATTGTTCTTGTGGTTCTTGTTGTTGTTGTTGTTCTCCATTACTGTTGTTCTTGTTCTTGTTTTTGTTCTCCATTATTGTTGGTCTTGCAAGTTGTTGTTGTTGTTGTTGAGAAGCATTACTTTTGGTTCTTTTAGATTTTGTTTTGGTGTTTTGGATGGTTAACATACAAACTGCCTCAAGAAGCAATAAATATGGGAAAGACTTGGACCTCTCCAAGATAATTTACTGCAAGTTATAATTTTTATATATGAAGCCTTTCCTTTTTTTGTTTTTATTTTATACAGATTTAGTATATGATGAAAGCTGATAAATTAGTGTGTATGAAACCATAGAATGAAACCCCTAAATTAGTTGTAACCTTAAACTGACATATAAGAAACCATAGAATAAAACTTTCATTAAGTAAAATTACAAAAAGTTCATTTTTTATTAATCATATCTAAATCCTCTGGCTGGCAAAAAGTTTGATCAAATATAATCTGCTTCATGGTGGGGATTTTTATTAACATTTTTTATAGCACTGATAATGAACTTGGCTTTGTGAAGCTCCTTACCCTTATTAAGTTTAGTTGTTTATTTTTGAAGGCTAGACAAAACATGACTATATGCAGTGGGAGATGGATTATTTTCCTTTGTTACAGTGGCCCTCTACCATGTCTCTCTTGCGAAGACAATGATGCAAATTGGATTAAAGCATACTGTTAAAGTAAAGTGGCGTGCCTCATAAATTCAACCATTGTGTTGTTTATTTGTATGTGAGAAGTTTGCATTTTTTTACTTGGTGTTTTGTTCTATTAATTTATCTGACGACGCATGATTCTTGCAATTATGAATGTTATCTACAGAATGAGTGTCGTGCTTTTTTTCTTCTTTTCTGTTCTAGTAGCATGTGATGGATAAGTTTTGGTTTTTGAGGATAATATGACTCAATTGTTATTAAATTTTAGATTGACATAAATTGATTGACCATGTAATTTCTTGTCACCTGTTATGTTAATATTCATATTTTGAAAAGAATAGATATGTTAGTGCTGTAGAAATATTGAGTTACAAAAGCAGTATTAGTTATTAGTAGAACAAAAAAAAGTTAAAACAAGGACATTTAATAGCGTTTTTTTAGAAAAGGCTATTAAAGATAGCGACTACAATAGCGCTTTTAAGAAAAGTGATATTAAATACTGGTAAAAAAATAGGGGTTATGATAGCACTTTTCCTAAAATGCTATTTTAGACTATGCTTTTAATAGCACTCAAAAGCGCTATTATAGGTTTCAAGCCTATAATAGCGGGGGCTTTAATTGCGCTTAAATGCGCTATTAAATCCCTAAAAAAGTGCTATTAATTATCATCAATTAAATTACAGTATCCTAATGGATATAATTGTAGTGACTGGAGAAAAAGTATCGAAGAAATCTATATTTTCTATTTGCCTAAAACCTTTGGCTGCAAGGGGGTCTTGTACTTATCAATAATTCAGGTTTTAGTTTCTTTTTTAAAACTCATTTACAACTTATTGGTTTGCAACCAAGAGGCAAGTCTACTAACACTAAAACAAATAATACTTTTTATGACAAAGCTTTCACCAGGTATGATAAAAAGTCACGGGTACATGTGACCGGAGCGCCTTGTTTTATTTAAAATAATAATAATAATAATAATAAATCAGTTACCTTAGATTTAGATAAAACCGACATAAATATATGATCAGGGTTTAAGGTTCGATTTCCAGCTTCTTTTATTTAATATTTTATATGGAACCAAAAAGGCGCATTTATTTTTTTTAGATTTTACGACAAATATGTTACCTCGGTTTTCTGTAAAACCGAGATAAAAACTCCCTATTTTTTATTTTTATTTTTGCAACCAAAAAGGCGCCTTTATTTTTTATAGATTTTACGAGATGGTTTGCTACCTTGGTTTTTTAGGTTATCCAAGATAAATACTCTTTATCTTTTTAATTTCTTAAGTGTCTACCTAAATCAATTTTCGAGCCCTAACGAAAGAACACTTCTTCTCCAAGGAGTCACAGCGAACAAAAAACTTTTTCACCGGTATGTTATTATTGTTCTTGTTGTTGTTGTTGATGTACTCCATTGCTGTTGTTCTTCTTGTTACTGTTGTTCTCCATTACTACTGTTCTTGTTGTTCTCCATTACTATTGTTCTTGTGGTTCTTGTTGTTGTTGTTGTTGTTGTTCTCCATTACTGTTGTTCTTGTTCTTGTTTTTGTTCTCAATTATTGTTGGTCTTGCAAGTTGTTGTTGTTGTTGAGAAGCATTACTTTTGGTTCTTTTAGATTTTGTTTTGGTGTTTTGGATGGTTAACATACAAACTGCCTCAAGAAGCAATAAATATGGGAAAGACTTGGACCTCTCCAAGATAATTTACTACAAGTTATAATTTTTATATATGAAGCATTTTCTTTTTTTTGTTTTTGTTTTATACAGATTTAGTATATGATGAAAGCTGATAAATTAGTGTGTATGAAACCATAGAATGAAACCCCTAAATTAGTTGTAACCTTAAACTGACATATAAGAAACCATAGAATAAAACTTTCATTAAGTAAAATTACAAAAAGTTCATTTTTTATTAATCATATCTAAATCCTCTGGCTGGCAAAAAGTTTGATCAAATATAATCTGCTTCATGGTGGGGATTTTTATTAACATTTTTTATAGCACTGATAATGAACTTGGCTTTGTGAAGCTCCTTACCCTTATTAAGTTTAGTTGTTTATTTTTGAAGGCTAGACAAAACATGACTATATGCAGTGGGGGATGGATTATTTTCCTTTGTTACAGTGGCCCTCTACCATGTCTCTCTTGCGAAGACAAGGATGCAAATTGGATTAAAGCATATTGTTAAAGCAAAGTGGCTTGCCTCATAAATTCAACCATTGTGTTGTTTATTTGTATGTGAGAAGTTTGCATTTTTTTACTTGAATTGGTGTATTGTTCTATTATTTATCTGACGCCGCATGATTCTTGCAATTATGAATGTTATCTACAAAATGAGTGTCGTGCTTTTTTTCTTCTTTTCTGTTCTAGTAGCATGTGATGGATAAGTTTTGGTTTTTTAGGATAGGTGAAGGATAACATGGTGAAGTTGAATTATTTCTCCATCATGGTGAACTATTAAAATAACCAATGATTTAATATTAAACAAATTGAATGGACAAGATTGATTATGGGTGACTTACTAACCAAGTAGTAAGTAAAAAAACAAATATTTACATTTATATCCAAAATATATATTTTTAACTAAACCCCAAATTTTATTTTAACAAATTCCACTAAAAATTTAAAAAGCTATATACATTAAAGCATGTCTCGGAAAGAAGTGAGAGGCACATACACTTTGAAATTTTATTTTATTTTGATAGCAATCTTATAGAAATGTATATTATTATTATTATTATTATTATTATTATTATTATTATTATTATTATTATTATTATTCAATTTCCTTAAAAAATTCACAAATTATATATAGAACTCCGGCCATTTTATTTTATATTATCCTATTAATTTGTACATAAATTTTAAGAAAATAAATAGATATATTGATTTTATTAATAAAGTAAATTATATTTATTAAAATATGTTTATTAGAGTAATTATATGAACTGAAATAAATAAATAGTAATATTTTGTCAAGTTTTTTTATATGTTTAAAATGACAAAAAAGAGAAGATATAAAATTATTAAGAAATACTTATAATTTGACAAAAAAAAAAGAATTATATTTCATTGATTTTTTAAATTATCATAAACATTTTGGAAGAAAAGAAACTAGTTTTAAAGTATTCGAAAATTTAGTCAAACAAAACAAAAATAAATATGATTAAATAATTCTTTTAATATTAATAAAAAGTGGAATTTACTTCTCCGCCATGTTCTTTATTCTACTGTGTTTTTCCAGAGATGAAAATGTTGTTTAGTTTTTTAATTTTATGTTTTAAAATTTCATTTATTATTGTTTATGTAAAAGTATAAAGTAATTAAAGGTATATATTGGTCTTTTATTTAAATTGATAAAAACTTGTTTAACTTGTAATAGTAAGTCATTTTTAGTTCACCATGATAGACCAATTCATTTTCTTCACCATGTTAACCTTCACCTTTAGGATAATATGACTCAATTGTTATTAAATTTTAGATTGACATAAATTGATTGACCATGTAATTTCTTGTCAGCTGTTATGTTAATATTCATATTTTGAGAAGAATAGATATGTTAGTGTTGTAGAAATATTGAGTTACAAAAGCAGTATTAGTTTTTAGTAGAACAAAAAATATTAAAACAAGGACATTTAATAGCGCTTTTTAGAAAAAGCTATTAAAGATAGTGACTACAATAGCGCTTTTCAGAAAAGTGATATTAAATTCTGGTAAAAAATAGGGGTTATGATAGCACTTTTCCTAAAATGCTATTTTAGACTATGCTTTTAATAGCACTCAAAAGGCTATTATAGGTTTCAAACATATAATAGCGGGGGCTTTAATAGCGCTTAAATACGCTATTAAATCCCTAAAAAAGTGCTATAAATTATCATCAATTAAATTACATTATCCTAATTGATATAATTCTAGTGGCTGGAGAAAAAGTCTCGAAGAAATCTATATTTTCTATTTGCCTAAAACCTTTGGCTGCAAGGGGGTCTTGTACTTATCAATAATTCAGGTTTTAGTTTCTTTTTTAAAACCCATTTACAACTTATTGGTTTGCAACCAAGAGGCAAGTCTACTAACACTACAACAAATAATACTTTTTATAACGAAGCTTTCACCATGTACTAAAAAAGTCACGAGTACATGTGACCGGAGCACCTTGTTTTATTTAAATAATAATAATAATAAATCAGTTACCTCAGATTTAGATAAACCCGACATAAATATATGATCAGGGTTTGAGGTTTGATTTCCAGCTTCTTTTATTTAATATTTTATATGGAACCAAAAAGGCGCATTTATTTTTTTTAGATTTTACGACAAATATGTTACCTCGGTTTTATGTAAAACCGAGATAAAAACTCCCTATTTTTTTTTTTTGCAACCAAAAAGACGCCTTTATTTTTATAGATTTTACGAGATAGTTTGTTACCTTGGTTTTTTAGGTTATCCAAGATAAATACTCTTTATCTTTTTAATTTCTTAAGTGTCTACCAAAATCAATTTTCGAGCCCTAACGAAAGAACACTTCTTCTCCAAGGATTCACAGCGAACAAAAAACTCTTTCACCGGTATGTTATTATTGTTCTTGTTGTTGTTGTTGTTGTTGCTGTAATCCATTGTTGTTGTTCTTATTGTTACTGTAGTTCTCCATTACTACTGTTCTTGTTGTTCTCCAATACTATTGTTCTTGTGGTTCTTGTTGTTGTTGTTCTTGTTGTTCTCCATTACAGTTGTTCTTGTTGTTGTTTTTGTTCTCCATTATTGTTGGTCTTGCATGTTGTTGTTGTTGTTGTTGTTGAGAAGCATTACTTTTGGTTGTTTTAGATTTTGGTTTTGGTGTTTTGGATGGTTAACATACAAACTACCTCAAGAAGCAATAAATATGGGAAAGACTTGGACCTCTCCAAGATAATTTACTGCAAGTTATAATTTTTATATATGAAGCATTTTCTTTTTTTGTTTTTGTTTTATACAGATTTAGTATACGATGAAAGCTGATAAATTAGTGTGTATGAAACCATAGAATGAAACCCCTAAATTAGTTGTAACCTTAAACTGACATATAAGAAACCATAGAATAAAACTTTCATTAAGTAAAATAACAAAAAGTTCATTTTTTATTAATCATATCTAAATCCTCTGGCTGACAAAAAGTTTGGTCAAATATAATCTGCTTCAAGGTGGGGACTTTTATTATTTTCTATAGCACTGATAATGAACTTGGCTTTGTGAAGCTCCTTACCCTTATTAAGTTAAGTTGTTTATTTTTGAAGGCTAGACAAAACATGACTATATGCAGTGGGAGATGGATTATTTTCCTTTGTTACAGTGGCCCTCTACCATGTCTCTCTTGCGAAGACAAGGATGCAAATTGGATTCAAGCATACTGTTAAAGCAAAGTGGCTTGCCTCATAAATTCAACCATTGTGTTGTTTATTTATATGTGAGAAGTTTGCAATTTTTTACTTGGTGTTTTGTTCTATTAATTTATCTGACGCCGCATGATTCTTGCAATTATGAATGTTATCTACAGAATGAGTGTCGTGCTTTTTTTCTTCTTTTCTGTTCTAGTAGCATGTGATGGATAAGTTTTGGTTTTTTAGGATAATGACTCAATTGTTATTAAATTTTAGATTGACATAAATTGATTGAACATGTAATTTCTTGTCACCTGTTATGTTAATATTCATATTTTGAGAAGAATAAATATGTTAGTGCTGTAGAAATATTGAGTTACAAAAGCAGTATTAGATTTTAGTAGATCAAAAAATATTAAAACAAGGACATTTAAGAGCGTTTTTTTAGAAAAGGCTATTAAAGATAGCGACTACAATAGCGCTTTTCAGAAAAGTGATATTAAATACTGGTAAAAAATAGGGGTTATGAAAGCACTTTTCCTAAAATGCTATTTTAGACTATTCTTTTAATAGCCCTCAAAAGCGCTATTATAGATTTCAAACCTATAATAGCGGGGGTTTTAATAGCGCTTAAATTCGATATTAAATCCCTAAAAAAGTGCTATTAATTATCATCAATTAAATTACAGTATCCTAATGTATATAATTCTAGTGACTAGAGAAAAAGTATCGAAGAAATCTATATTTTCTATTTGCCTAAAACCTTTGGCTGCAAGGGCGTCTTGTACTTATCAATAATTCAGGTTTTAGTTTCTTTTTTAAAACCCATTTACAACTTATTGGTTTGCAACCAAGAGGCAAGTCTACTAACATTACAACAAATAATACTTTTTAAGACGAAGCTTTCACCATGTACGATAAAAAATCACGGGTACATGTGACCGGTGCGCCTTGTTTTATTTAAAAAATGATAATAATAAATCAGTTACCTTAGATTTAGATAAAACCGACATAAATATATGATCAGGGTTTGAGGTTCGATTTCCAGCTTCTTTTATTTAATATTTTATATGGAACCAAAAAGGCTCATTTAATTTTTTTAGATTTTACGACAAATATGTTACCTCGGTTTTTTGTAAAACCGAGATAAAAACTCCCTATTTTTTATTTTTATTTTTGCAACCAAAAAGGCGCCTTTAATTTTTATAGATTTTACGAGATAGTTTGTTACCTTGGTTTTTTAGGTTATCCAAGATAAATACTCTTTATCTTTTTAATTTCTTAAGTGTCTACCTAAATCAATTTTCGAGCCCTAACGAAAGAACACTTCTTCTCCAAGGAGTCACAACGAACAAAAAAACTCTTTCACCGGTATGTTATTATTGTTGTTGTTGTTGTTGTTGTTGATGTACTCCATTGCTGTTGTTCTTATTGTTACTGTTGTTCTCCATTACTATTGTTGTTGTTGTTCTCCATTACTATTGTTCTTGTGGTTCTTGTTGTTGTTGTTGTTCTCCATTACTGTTGTTCTTGTTGTTGTTTTTGTTCTCCATTATTGTTGGTCTTGCATGTTGTTGTTATTGTTGAGAAGCATTACTTTTGGTTGTTTGAGATTTTGGTTTTGGTGTTTTGGATGGTTAACATACAAACTGTCTTAAGAAGCAATAAATATGGGAAAGACTTGGACCTCTCCAAGATAATTTACTGCAAGTTATAATTTTTATATATGAAGCATTTTCTTTTTTGTTTTTTGTTGCGGAGCTGCAAAAATTGTTCGCTTATGTTTTTAGTTTCAAGAAGCGCGCTTGTAGCTCGCTAAGCGAACTCTGATGTGTAAAACATTTTGAAACTTTGAAATGATATATCTTTTGATATGTAACTCCTTTTAAAGTGCAGTTTGAACCTCCGTGAAACTCTAATCAATGTCTTTCTAATGGAAATGATTTGAAAACCTTTGGAAACCTTTTTGAAATTTTTTCTTTAAATGAACCGTTTGATGTTGTGATTGTTGTTGTGAAGTGAAATATTGTTGTGTGATGATACAACATAGCGACGTGATTGTGAAGTGATGCATTACTATGATTGGTGATGATTTTGTCGTTGTTGTTGAAATTCGACATTTAATTAATGATGTTTGATTGTTGATGAGACGTGTTGTAAATGTTGTGTTTGTGCGGATGTTACATTCATTGAGTCACATCCATTACATAAAGAGATGATGGCCTGAAAATGGCAAAAAGCGACAATGGCCTTATAATGGCAAAAGCGACGATGTGCCCAATGGCAACTTTTGAGACGATGGGAGTTTTACTCCAAATGGTACCACATGCATTTGCATAAGTTAAGTCGCATATGAATTGCATTTGAATTGTTGAGATGATGAGATGTTGATGTGGCGTAGTTGATATCATACTTGTGAATTTGAATATGTTGTCATACTTGATTAATGACATTGTTGCTATTTTGAAAGTTGTTTAGTGATGAAAGTTGTTGTAAGATGTTATTTGATGATATGTGGTGAATTATGTATGATCTTTTCCTTGCTATGAATATTATCATACGTTCCTTTATACTGTTTGATATCTCACTCCTTTTGTTTGAATGTTATCATTTGTTGGTAACGTGCAGGTAACAACATGGAGTAGCCGTTTACCTTATAGCTCAAGTCGGTGTATCTATGCTCTGATACGTAGCACTCGGAGGATGTTTGCGTGTTTTGGTTATGTTGTTATATTGTTGGATTTTGTTGTTGTTCTCGTTGATTGAGACATGTTAAATAGTTGTTGCCATGTTGGTGAAGATGTTATGATTTGAATTATGTTGTTATTTGAATTCCGTTGCGGTGTTATAAAATTGATTGGATTTGAATGACTAATGACGTATGAGTTCCTCCGTTGACATGTGTTATGTATCCTTATTAATGAGCTTGCATGAGATTTTGTTTAAGTTGAAAAAGTGACGCCTCAAATGTGTTGTTGTCTTTGAGATTTTGCACTCTGATTTTTTATTAAATTACGGAATAGATTTGGGGTGTTAAAGGTTGGGTTTAGGATTTGGGGTTTATAAGTGATGTAACGAAAGGTGTCATGAAAATTAGGGGTGGAAAAATGGGCCAGGCCCGTCGGGTCGGTCCGTTTGCCCCGCCATTTGGGGCGGGCTGAGTTGTGGTTTTCGACTCGATACCTTAAGTTGGCCTGCCCCATCTAACCCGCTTTAAAAGCGTTCTGAGGCGGGGCGGGTTTTACCCGTAGGCTTTTTGTAATATTTTATTTTTTACTTAGAATTAAAACAATTTTAATTGTTAAAACAACACCTTCTCTTAAGATTATGTAGATTGAATTGTATTCTAAATTATTTTACATACAAATTGAATTATAATTGTAACGTTCTTTCTATACCTTTCTAATACATGAGTTGATTGGAAAAGTTTAAAATTAAAGAACAATTGTATGACATGCATAATTACTAAGTTCTCAATACATTAGCTCACATGTTTTCTTTAGAAATAGATGTTGATTTTAAGAAAAAGAAGGATTTGATTAGTCTAAACGTTTGAAAAATTTAGGATTTAACTATTAAGGAATTAGTCAATATAAGAGTCTATATGATGTAAATAATTTACAGTGAGAAAGTTGCATTATTATTTTATTCATTGTGATTCGAGTTTTTTAAAATACATTACTTTACCTCTCGGTTTTTAGCCCTTATTTTATTAAAATACAAAGTTTCTTATTTTACATTGTTTTGATTTTAATTTACAAGTGCAAATTTTTAAGGAATCTGATTTGTCATAATTACTATCAATCTTAGAGAAGAACAAATGGTGGTTTTGTTACATGCCCGTTGCTTTTTAAGTTCACTGCTTTTTGTATGTGATATCACTACAAGAAAATTGCCATATACAACAGAGGTTTTTACTAACGGCTAAAAATATTGTAGGTATGGATATAGTAAACCGTTGGTATAGACCTTACTTATGAAATTGGGTATTAGTGATAAGCGTCAATCATTATATATATATATATATATATATATTAAAACAAATATTGTAGAACTCTTCCAACCAAATATTTTGACGAATGGAATTCTCCATTACAGCTTTTTTACAAGCAAAAGAGCGAATTTTCCCTCCCAAAATTTCATCTAACGCGCTCGTTTCAGCAATTAAATTCATCTAACCCAAATTTTCATCTAACCTGAAAGTAGTTCAGCAATCAAATTCACTTGTTTCAGCAATCAACAAATTTTCATCTACTACACTAACCTAAAATCTTAAGCAATCAACTTCACTTGTTTCAACAATCAACGACATTCATGTCTCCTTCTTTGTGATACCATTCGCCCCCTCTTCTATCATACCATTGACATCTCCTCATATGTCTCTCTTGTTCTTACTCTAGGGTTTCAGGTATATTCTTTTACCAATCAACTTCTCTTATTTTTACCCAAATGTTCGATGGAGATTTTAAATGCCTATAACTGTGATTGAGTTGTTTCACTATGCAGAATCGAAGAGTCAAAACTGAGTTAGAAGGATGACATTTACTCCCAAGTAAAAGGACCTGAAAATAGGGGACATGTGCGTTGTATAGGAAATATACCAACGACTAATTTTATCCTATACCAACAAAACTGAGTGGTGGATAAAGTTATTAAATAGTGTAATTAGTTGTTGCTATAGCTTCGAAATTTTGACCAACCCCTCATAATTTCCGTTGGTATAAGATATTGGGACGAAAATTTGTCGTTTGTATAGAAAATTATAGATGCCGGAAGCAAACGTCCGTTGGTATAGGTTTTTTTTCCTTTTACCAACGGTTTTTATATCTTTACCAACGGATTTTTGCCGTTGGTACATGTCAATTTTTTTGTAGTGTATATTCTCAATGACTTTTGTATGTATTTGTTTCTGATATAAAATAAGAAAATGTTAGATAAATAAATTAAATATTTAGTTACAAGACAGAGATTATGTAAGAACACCAACCTTGAACCAAATTATTTTTGCACTTGCAATCCATCTTAGAGATCTTTTCCAAACTTCTTTAAGTTTCACTTTTTTAATGGAAAATTCTTTCATTATCAATGCTTGAGTTTCTTTCATTATTAATGTTTGAGTTTAGGAATGTAGCATCCAAGATATATATATATATATATATATATATATATATATATATATATATATATATATATATATATATTGTTTGCGTTCTTATAAGATGTAGAGGATTTCTTGTGGATTAATGTGTTTGTAATATCTTGAGTGTTGCTACTGTATGAATGTATGACAAACCTTCATTATAGACAAAACTGAGTTACTTTTCCCATCAGTTTATATATATATATATATATATATATATATATATATATATATATATATATATATATATATATATATATATATATATATATATATATATATATATATATATATATATATATAACCGAGGTAAGAGGTTATTTCTTTTTTAATTAAAAAGTAATAAAATATGGACTTTTCCCCCAGTTTCTAAATCCACCAAGTTAATAGATTACTTATATTGAAAAAAAAATGGTGAATGGTGAAAAATTGTTTTCTTTTTCAATTTTTTTACCATTCACCAATTTTTTATGTGTTGTAATATTCAAACAAAGAAGTATATTCAAAACAAAATTTGCAAGATCTTGTTGGTGAAACAATATTGCTTGTATTATATTATCAGTATGATTAAGAATAAATTGTTCAATGTTGTTAATCGAGGAAAACAATAAATTATAGAATATTTTCTTTGATTGACAACATTTAAAAGTTATTCCAAAATATAACAATGACCTTGCAAGGTGGAACAACAATAACAACAACAAAAACAACACCATTATGTGAGATAGCTTGCAAGAACAGAAAAATATTTTGTTTAAGGTTGATATTAGAAGAACAACAACACAGAACCATGAAAAATTTCTTAACTAATTAAGAAAACCTGAAGATTTGTATGTCTTACATCCATCCTAATGATGTTTACGAGTTTGGAGCGGCTGTAGATGAGTTAGGTTTATGGTACAACTTAGTGAACGAATACTTTATAGTTAAATTTGGGTATCATCTCTCGGATATTAATTAATCTAAAGGAAAATATCATTCTTTTTAAAATAAAAAATAAATAAAAAGAAAAGTGACACTTTAAATATAAATGTAAAGTGTAGTTGATGGAATTCGAAGCATGTCTATTGAGTTAATTATTCCCTCAATTATCTACTAAAACCAAATAAATAAATATACTTTTTTAAAAAGTAAAAACATGCTGCACATCCAAGAATTATATCTCAATTTTTTGTTGAGTAAGAAAAAAATATTGTCATAAAAAATATTATTTACAATAGTGATAAATAATTGAAATTATAGTTAAAAATGTGTAATATATTTTTAATAAATTACATTTGCTTATAATAATAAAAATTAACTATGATATTTCTCGTGCGAATGTATGAATTCTTAACTAATTAACTAATTTTTTTTTTTTCAATAAGAAAAGTTTATTAAAAGAGTATGATGAGTACTCTAAGCTATATATAATGACTAGTCAGATCTCAACAACATAGTAGAAAATATTGATCCATCTTCTATGAAGAGTTGAGAGAGCTAACAAAATCATGTGCTCTTAGAGTCTAACGACAATATCTATTCGTTACTTTTTGATTGCCATTTTTAAAATAATTTAATATTTTTTTAATTGTTATTTTCAAAGTTTAAAATAGTAATAATTATAATATTATTAAAATTACACTTAACTATTTGTTATTTATATTAAAATAATTAAAAGTTATGAGTATTATGGTACGTGTAAAAAGTCAAAAAATGACAATTAAAAAATTTTGTTTTGAGCTTATAGCTTATAGCTCGTATGATAATAAAAATTTTGTTTGGTAATCGTCTTTTTCATCACGAGTTTATAATTTAATTTACAAATTTATAGTTTATTTTTCAGACGCTATTTTAAATTACGTTTTACCTTATAACTTATAGCTTATCATTTTTAATTTCTTCCATTTTTATTTTTATAAATTTGAATTATTTTAAATATGTATTTAATTATTAATTAAAAAAATTTCTTTTATGTTATTTTACATTTATCAATTAGTTAAACCGTTAATTTTATCAAACACTTTAATTAGCTTATCAGCTATCAGTCATCAATCATGAGTTAAAAGTCATCAACCATCAGCTATCAACTATAAACTATAAATTATCAATTAACTTATCACCCAACCGTTAATTTTAATCGGGATGGCAGACAAGTTGTTTAGTAGTATAAAAGAATATAGCTCATCCACCTGCTATATCAATTACATATTTGATTAGTGATAATTATATGTCATTACATTACATGTATTTAAACATATTTGCTGTTAGTATATTTTACATAAGACCTCTAAAATTTTTGTCCCTGTTCTAAGGTTCTTAGCACATGGCAACCCGAGTGAAAAAAATATGCACGCGTAAAATGTTATTGAGTGATATAACGTTGATGTATTATTACATTACATAGTGTGACTTGATCATTCCTTTTATATTTTTTTTACTGTTTATTTTCTGTCTCTTTTAATCTAGTATTCCCTCATTCAACTAATCAAATTTTAGTCACTAGTTATTTTCTCATTAATAAATATTTAAATTAAACCACTAAAGCAGCTAAGCCTCAAAGGAAGACAACCTTTTCTGCTTAGTTAGTGGTAGCAACCCCCACCAACATCTATTTTTAATTAAAGAAGTCATTTTGTAGTTGGTAGGAAGTTGTGGAGAGTAAGGTTTTAGGTGACAACGAATTTTCAAATGACTATAAAATTACTTATTATTCAAAACACCTTATCTTTATAATATATTCAAAATAAATTCCTATGACTATATATACACCATTTAATACCATGGGTTTATACATTAGTAACCAACAATTTAGAATGAAGTGGTATTTAAAAAAGAGAATTTATTTAAAGACCTCCCTACCTTCTTGAAAACCCGCGGCGAAATTTTCAAAATGTCCCTATATTTCAAAGATGCATCTTTTAAATCATTTTTTTTGAAAATAATTTGATTTTGGAAGCGCACTTTCGAAAACACAAAAAAAAAAGTATTTTCGGAGATGTATTTCCGAAAACACCAAAAAAAGGTGTTTCTGAAAATACATTTCCGAAATCAATTTTTTTGAGAGAAAGGGTGCATTCGGAGATGCATATCCGAAATATTCTAATTTTTATCTTGGAATATTTCGGATATGGATTTCCGAAAAAATTCAATAATTATTAAAAAATTAAAATCAAGGTGAATCAATACAATTAATAGGATAATTAATTGTATTAATTAAAATATATTATTAAATATATATAATTATAATTAAGATATAATAATAATAATTAACCTAATAAATATTTAAATTAACACTTTATTTTTATATGAAAAATTGATAATAATAATAATAATAATAATAATAATAAAGATATTTATTTTCTATTTTTTTATGATACATAAAAGAAATTATTTTATAAACTAATTTTCAAAAACAATTTTATAGTTATAAAAAATAATTTTATAAACAAATATAAATTAAAAACATTCTAACTTATATAAAATTATTTTAATTTTCAAAATTTCCTAAACAATTTTAAAAGTTAAAAATTATTTTACTAACTTATATAAATTAAGAAAATTCTAATTTCATAAGTAAATTTTGAATTATATAAAATTAAATATATAATTTATTTATTCATTAAATAAAATTAAGACAAAATTTTCTTTTTAACTAAATGAAAAATAATTTTTTATGAAAAATAATTATTAAAATAATTTTTATATTTTTTATTTTTATTTATTATTTTAAAAAACTATGTAATTTGAAATTTATATTAAAATATGAATAAAATAGTAAATAATTTTATTCTTATTTGATCTCTTTTATTTTAAAATTTTACTAAATAATTATTAATGTATTTATTTTTTATATAATCATAATTATTATTGTGTATTAGTTATAGTTTTAGTAATTATTAATATGAAATTTATTTATTAATTTTAATTGAAATTAGAATAAAAATATCAACCGTATAATTATCATTATTATTATTTATAATTTATAAATTATATCAATTTTATAATATATGATTTAATCAATATTCCAAAAAAAATTAATTCTTGGGATATTTTCGGATATGCATATCCGAAAAAATCTATAACCTTTTTTTGGGTTTTTTCCGGATATGTATTTCCGAATTAATCAAAATCCTAATTTTTTTGGTGTTTCGGGGATGCATCTCCGAAATAATCAAAATTCCAATTTTTTTCAGAAATATATCTCCGAATTCTGAGAAAATCTGAAAAAAAATTATTTCAAAAATGCGTTTTCAAAATAGGGATATTTTTTGGTTTTTGCTGGAGGTTCTCCCCATAGGAGGGTCTGTATGAATTTATAATTATATGTTTTCTCTTTGAAATTTGATAATTATCTTATCCTAAATTTTATAAGATCCTGTTCACACATGAAAGTCAAATTCCATAAGAATTGAAGAGACAAATAAATAAATAAAAATGCAACATAGCTTGCAATCCTTGAAGAGACAAATAAATAAATAAAAATGCAACATAGCTTGCAATCCTTGGTGAAAAGCTCTCAGGACCAAAGTCCAAATATATGTACTTTGCATGATTGTAACCAAAATTAATTGGAATTAAAACTTCTTTTTTTTTTTTCCCAGTAATAAGAAATATATATTTTATCAAGCTAAAATGTACTCTGATGGTATAAGTTAAAATGTTTATTAAGGAGATGAAGTTCTATCCATGTTGTAACAAATTTTCCTTCTCCCATTACTGTATGATATTTATTTTGAAAGGAAAAATGTATGATGTTTATTAATTGCTTGGGAATGACATATCATGAATGGATGAACGAACTACGTAAAGGTCATTTTCCATTATTATAACTAAATGTATGGTTCATGATAATTAGCTTGAAAACGGGTGCAAATCGGTGCATTTTTCCTCACCAGTTCCACCAGTTAAATGACTTTTTTTAATCAATATTGACATTGTAATTCTAATAGAATAACGAAGACTTTTTGATAAATAAAAAATTCAAATAAATACAGTTGCTGATAGATAATTGAACTAATACACCGATTCATTAATTTGAGCAGGAAATGCGCACCATGAACAAAATCAAACTAGCACTCACAAGAAAGAGAAATAATTGTAACCAACACCAAAGTTCATTATTATATTTACGAGCAAAAAGGTCAAATTTATATTCCTCATTTAAAAAAAAAGTTTTAGTGAAATAATTACTATGAAAGATGAAAAATGGAGAGAAAAGAGAATTTCATTAGTTTTGAATATGAAAATACAAGATTACTTATAGTGCAAGCCAGCGAGTATGCAATCTACTATGGTCAAACACCTATTGAAACAAAGCTTATAACTAATTCTTAATTGTTCTAACAAATTAGAATCACAAAAGGTTGGTTACATCTCCATGCTTTGTTATCTGGCTTTCAAACTTTCTCCTCAATGTTTCTTGTGTCTAAAGTAATGTCTTCATTTTGTAACACACTCCCGCAAATTGATGGCTAGTATATGTCAAGCATCATTAATTTGGATGGCAAGATGTTAAAAGGGTTGAGACAACAATGATTTTGTGAAAAGTCTTTTTCGATGAACATGGTAACAACTTCATTATTACAGTTAGCATATGAGCTTACCGGTTCATCAGAACCAGAAAGTGGGTCAGCGTCTCTGAGCACAATGTTGGTGATGAAGAGGTGGGGTGTATCTGCAAGGCACTCCAACGATCAAGTAAGTAGGAGAACAGATGCTTTTGGTGTTTTAGGGTTTAAAAAATGTGTTACCTTGCCCTCTCAAATGAGAGGGTTTTTATATTGTCCCCAGCGCTTAGCCATTGGTCCATGTATTGGATTGAATCAAGGATCTAGGCCCAAGCGTGACTTCCAAGATCTTAGGAGTGCATTTGAGATTCCTAGGAGGCTTCTCGAAACTAGCCGTTGAATGGGCAGAGAGGTACTTCTAGGCGCCAGGAGTGCCTAGTCGAGTAGAGGGTCGTTTGTCCCTGAAAGGGGAGCAGGGCGGATGTGTTGCTGCTGGCACACATATAGATCTGACCGAGAGCAACAATGATATGTTGTCCTCAGGCCATATAGAGGAGTGTCCTCAACAAAGGAGCGGGAGGAAAGGGGATTCCTTTTCCCTTAGGTGATTGGGCCAGTGCTATTGGGTCGTCCCGGAAGCAGAAATGGATTGGGTCATGCCTAGCCATTGGCCTAGTCCAGAATAGGACCCCCCCTAAGTCGTTGCTCTAAGCATGAGAGTGATGACTTAAGGGTATGCCTTGATCTAGGGAAGGAGGATCTGTGCGAATGATTCCTGTTTTCTGAAGAGGTTGTGATTTTAGGGCAAATCGAGGAGAAGAGCCCGCGAGGAGATTTATCGACGTCGTGAGGCGTGGCCCGCGAGGAGTTAAATAGTTAACTAAAACGAATGAGTAACGTTGCACGTATGGGTTGAGCCATGCGTCGTAATAAATGCGCAATGAAAGTTAGGCTAGGCTAGACTAGGCGCGTGCTCGGACACGCGCTGCAGGTTCCTTCTATAAATAGGAGATGGCCCAATCCATTTTCACTTTCATTTCTCTCTCTTCCATATATTTTTTATTCGCATCCTGCTCGAACGCAATCTCCTCCGTGTACGAGTTCCGACCTGAAACTTTCACCGAGCACGTAAGTTCTTCCACCCTTCAAAATTTTGTCAGGTCTAGTGTTGATTTTTTCTTTAGAATGCATGTTGTTAGGATAGGGAGAAAATAGACTTTAGGAGTTTTTCGGTGGATGTTGGTGTCTAACGGTGGTCGTGCCTCCTTCGGAGGTTGGCGCCGCCGGGGACGAGCCAGGAATCTTCAGGAAAGTTGTTGTTTTTTGACTGTTTAGGCGTTGTAGTCGACGCGATAGAGCGGAGAGCGTGAGTTTTTCGATGAATAACAATCCGATCTTGGGTTTATGCAGCGGAGCGCATGAGTTATGCGGCAGACTTCCCGCGACTGTTCTAAACCCAAGAGTCGGGGAGGCGTGTCCTCTGGTAGATTTAGGGTTTATTCTTCTGAGGAGGTTCCAATCGAGCTCCTCGCACTTTTACTTGTTGTTTGAGTAAGGCCTTTGGCCAGGGACATGGTCCTTGTTGCCTTTGTGCATGCCCTTTCACTTGATTAGTAGTGGAAGGGTGGATTTGATTTTTTGAAGTCGAATTCACTTTTTCCATTGCTTTTCAGGTATAAATGGCTAGTAATACCGAGGACGAAACGATGATTGACGTTAGTGGTTCAGGGACGGAGAGCTCGACGAGTTAGAGCACTTCTGAGCAAGTGTATTTCGCTTGGACCGTGTCTGGCCAGGGGGACGAGGATGTTACTTTTGGGGACGAGTGGGTGTCTGTTGGTCCTCTAGAAACTCCCTCTCACTTCGGTACAACCCCTGAGGATGCCTTTACGATCGTGGGGGCAGAGACGGATCCGCTAGGTGTCGAGGAGGAATGAAGAGTCGTTTTTCCTGAGGAGGACGAGAGGATCTTTTCGGTGTACCCAATCAATCGTTTTCCTATGTATGAGATATGCTTCAGAGAATTGGGACTCTGGCCGCCTTTCACCGATCTTTAGATGTCCGTGTTAGACAACTTGCGTCTTGCGCCTTCCCAACTGCATCCAAACTTGATAGCCTTCCTGCGGGCATTCGAGCTAGTCTGCGATTACCTTCAGGTCAGGCCACGTTGCCCCTATTCTTCTACTGCTCTCACATGCAGCGAGGTGTTACTGATGGGTGATACAGATTGGTTTTGTTGAAGCAGCCGAGGAAGCTCTTCATGGATTTCGCGGAGTCTTGTCGGGGTTTTAAGGACATATTCTTCTTGGTTCAGCCTGTGTCAGAGAGAACTGTTCTTTCTATTTTTTTCTCCAAATTACCTGTACGGGCCAGACGGGTAGCCGTTGACAATCAAAAGGGGTGAGTCAAGGAAGCAGTTGATGTAGAAGTTTAATTTCCAATTGACACAAATACTATATACACATAGTTTCTCTTTTCCTTACAAGAAATATCTTTAAAACTTGTAACAAATTCTAAAGTCTCTGGGAGCCCTTAATAACTAAGGGTTATTTGTGTTTTTAAAATTCTAAAATCAATCAATTCCTTAAAAATGATAATTTTAAAAGTTAGAGATTAATGTCTTTTCGACAAGTTGTTTAAGAAAAATAATTTTTTTATTCAAAAGTCAATCTATTTCTGTATATACAAAAGACTAAGACTATAAACAGCTTGCATGCCACATGTAAAATAAACTACTTTTAAACTAATACAAACTGTGTCTCACGAACACATTTGCTATTAGTAGTATACTAAAATTTTCCATTTCCAAAAAACATAAAATTGTTTGTTTATATAAATCAACAAAAATCTATTCAGAAAGTGGCTAAGGTTGTGTTGTTGAAGATGCTATTTTGAAATGCACAAATGATTATCATCATATTGTTTTGTCCATCAAGTTATGTTGTTGTGGCACACTAGTACAAATAATACAATATAATTTTAAAATTTACACCCGATTTACTAAAAACGGGTGTAATTGAGAATTTTTGGTGGCAATTTTGTAAATAGAATGTCACTTTTGTATTATCTGGTTATAATATACACCCTTTTTTCTAAAAACGGGTTTAAATTAAAAAATTTATTATAATAAAATTTCAATTACTCCTTTTAAACTAAAAAACGGGTGTAATTGTATGTAAACAAAAAAATTGTTTAATTTTATAACTTAAAATATATAATCTATGTGGCAATATTAATGGGTCTAAATATAATCTATGTTGCAATATTAATGGGTCTATATATAATTATGTGGCAATACTAAAACTCTTTAATAACATAATTTATTAAAATATACAAAACCAAAATTCAATCAATTCTTCGATTACATTATCGTCTAAACCTAGACTTGTGAGATTTACCTCCTTCTCCTCCAAATCCAATCGTAACCTTAGACCCTCATTCATCAATGGAGGCGAAGAACGAGCAAGTTGCAGAGTTTTGGTGTCTGAAGTCTAATCGAGGTAGCAATCCAGTCGTCGAAGCGCATGGCGGTTCCGGCCAATCCAGTCGTCGAAGAAGAAGAGCACGAAGGTCCCACACATCATCCTACTGCACCGTCACACGAGGTTAGCATCAAAACCTCCGCTTAATTTCAAACTCTAGTTTCGTTTCATTGCGACGAGATGATAGAGATTTGATATGAAGAATGTTTTTCACCGAACTGTTATGGTTTTGATGAGGGAGTACTCAAAAAACCCTAATTTATGTCTTCCTTTATCTCAGTCGCCGTGACGCGAAACGAAGACACTGAGATCCAAATCCACACTTCCCCATGAAGGTTCTTCTCTCAAACCCTAACATTTCCGTCCTATTTTGATTTATTTCTATTTCCACTGAACCATATTCAATTCGTTTTTGCAGTTCAACGTTGCAAATCCCACTAGTGGATTCTAGAAGAAGCTGGAAATCTATGATGACGTGAAGCTATAATTTCTTCCCCTATTTCACTTTTTATGTTGTTTCTATTCACAAGATTTGTTATTCTATTAACTAAATTGTGTTGTGAATTCCAGTCGTGCTTTTTGGGACAAGAGGATCTCTCAAGAGGTTAATGGTGATGCTTTGGGAGAGGTATGGTTGAATCCGGAAATCAATTTAGGAACTTTGATGAAATTTGTGTTGATTATTGTTACTAATTATCCTTTGTTTATGATTGTGTTACAAATAGGAATTTAAAGGCTATGCTTTCCAAATTACTGGAGGGTGTGACAAGCAAGGTTTTCCAATGAAGCAAGGAGTGTTAAATCCCAGCCGTGTCCGCCTCTTGCTCCACCGAGGTATAACTCTTTAGAGTTTTCGACTTTTCTGTGTTCAATTACTTATTTTTTCAAGCAATGCTACATATATATTACATACTTATGTTCATTGTTGCTTCATGGCCCTGTTATTGAATGATAAACTACTCTGTCATTGTTGCTTCTTCCTTTGTATCCATTGTGGGAATGCTGCAATATATCAGTCCTATCATGTGCCACTTAGAATATCTACTTTCATTTCTTAGAGCATCTTGTGGCTTGACAAGGCATCAAGGAAAAGAATCTCTTTGTAATTTGATTTTAGGTATTAATAGTTTTTTTCTTGTCATCATTGGCTACAGAGTGAGTAGTAAACCTTTTACTAATCTCTGGTCGAAAATAAATTTTAATTAGCATTGATCATTGGCTACAGAGTGAGTAGTAAACTATTATTTTTGTGTGTGTGTAATATCAATTTGAGGGATTGATCAGTATGTCCAAAGCCATTATCATGCTTGTTTGTTGTTATGAGGGGGGAATAAGAATAATATTATCACATTACTAGTTTACTACAGGTAATATTATGAGGTAGAATTTGGGTAAAGAATATATATAATTGAAATAAAGCAACTACGGCAACAAGCACATCACAAGTCTGGGTAACAGAGAGCGACATGTCAAAATCATAGAAAAAATTGGTCTGATCTTATGGTTAGGTTCTGCACCTGCAACACATGGGGTCCTAACATCGGGGAGTGAGATGAGTAACTCCATTCATCTCTGGTTGGGGAAAGAATGGGAGAGAGTACTGAAAATGATGATAGCTACATGTTTAGAAAGTGATAAGGACTAAGTGCAGCTGCACCACTAGTGGACCACTTTTCTTGTCATTCATTTTTCTCTTTAATCTACCAACTAAGTTAGTGTTAATGAATATATCACTCCCAGAATTCATATAGTGCGATGTAGCAGGAGTGCTTTTATTAGCAGTTGTGAGTGTTTCGTCTTTTTTAATATCATAGTCAATGTATATACATCCTAAATGAAATAGAAATATTTTATTCCATATCTAATTATTATCTCAGTTTGAGTCTATGAAGATTACTTTCTTTTACATAGAGATTTAGTTTGAAAACCGTGTTTTTTCTAACTTGTCACAAACTTACATTGTTGTAGGTTAGCAGTGAAGATGCAGTTAACATGGCTAGGACATTGGCTGTAAAAGAAAGACTCATGGTAATCTTGAAATGTCAATTTCCTACACTTAAAACAAAAAATGCCGGAGAAAACTTCAATCTTTATACATTGGATACATGATTCTTAAATAAATTGCAACAAACTGTTTGCGAATTGCAATTGGAAGTTTGATAGTTTAACTTTTTTTCTAGGTTGGCATATCGTCCGGAGCTAACACGGTTGTAGCACTTAGATTGGCTAGTCTTCCTATTTAAATGACCGATGCATAACAAAGAGTTATTATTTAAATGACCGACATCTGAAAATAAGTAACAGAACTTGATTAAAGTGAGACAAATTCTCAGTTGAATAACTGTCTTTGAATTGGAAAACCGCAGATTATACAAACTATTGGTGCAGAATAAGAGTCGTTACTTTTTCCTTTTGAGGATATAATGCATTAGATGGTCATGTTTTATGTGGTTATCATCATATCTTTGTATGTCAGTACATCATGCAACTCTTTCTTGGCTCGAATATTCACATTTTTTTTCTTCTCATAGGTATGAAGGTGAATGGGTTCGAAACGACCCCGAGGGTCATGGTGTTGTTGAAGTTGAAATACCAGTTATACTGTTCCTGGATCCAAGTATGCATCTCTGAAGTCTTGCAAATGGACGGTACGAAATCCCCTATTATGAGAGGAAAGCATGGATTGAGGAATTTGGAGAAAAGCCGTAAGTTCAATTATAGATTCTTGCTCTAGACATCACACATGCTGCATTGTCTCTTTTTCGCTTCTCTCTGATACATTGTAAAATACTGTTAAATTTCTGTTAAACTATAATTTGAGTTTGAAGATAAGATTATACCCGAGAAAGTAGTTTCAATTAAAGAGAGTATACTCGAGAAAGTAGTGAATGTTTTGTGTGGTAAGAGGTTGTTGTTGTTGGAGATAAGATTATAGTGAGTGAGTGAGTGAGTGAAACTATGGCTTCTTCTTCAGCATCTATTTTCAAATCATCATCTCTTGTTCTAGATAAGTCTGAATGGCTGAAGGGACAAACTCTCATCCGTCAGCCTTCTTTTATGTCTGTTGCTAGATGCTGAATATGTCAAATCCTTTGCTTTTGAAAGATAGCTTCATAGTTAATGCTGCAACCGAGTAAATAGCTTATAGTTGCTTGGATTGATTAAGAAGTCTAAACATATTTGAATTTACTTACTGATATATCTGTATGCACTTATCCAGTAGTTGGAAAATCGGTCACAATGCCGTCAACTTTGGCAGCCTTAATGTAAGTAGAAACCTCCATAGTAGGGTCTGACCAATAATCAAATGCCAGTGCCAAGTATTCGTTTTTGAGAGCACACTTTTTTCACTATAAATAATTTTATTTTATGCATAATAATTCTTTCTTGAACTTACAACTTGCTATTTTCTTTTTTCATTACTAGTTTTAATAATTAGATTTTGAAACTCCCAATACTGATGACGTTCATTATTCATGAATAATTCTAGTAACCTACTACTTAACCTTCATATATATATTGTTTCTTAATGCACTACTTTTAGGTGATATTTGACTAACAAGATACTGATAATAAAGCTATCATTCCTCATTACTAAGTGTTGAAATAGCACCATATTCTTGTGACTCTTGATGAAAATGTATAAGACAACACCATGTGGTGGTTCGTGAGAAGTTATCTATCACTTACACTGCCTACTAAATAAGTACTAACCATTAAAATCTTTAGATAAAGATATCTTAATAATAGACATCATAGAAATGAGGCGGGTGTTAATAAGTAGAATAATTGACTTTGTTACTGGCACTGTTATTGTGCATTTGCTTGTCAAGTTATTTAAGTTTAAAATAAAACTATAACAAATTTATGTTTCGCCTTTGTCCTAGGGAAAATATATGTGATCTGCTCTTGGTAGGAATCATGAGTTATTACATGTTCCTGCTTTTGCATAATGAAAAAAAAAAAAACATCTTCCTGCTTTTAACTTTTCCAGGATACATTTAAAAAGTCCATTTTTTTATAGCAACCAAAATTAATCATATAGTATTTTTCATAAGTTCTTAAATGTAATAAACTGAAAACACAGAGATGATAATTGAGTAATTGAATTCATTATCATTAAATTCTAACTCTGTCAATCTAATGCTCATTTTTTCACATCTTTACAATTTGGTAAGATGCCTAGTGTACAAAAAATGGCTCTACTAAACTATTTTCTTCCTAATCCAGGTTGGCGTTCAAAGCCTATTTTATTCTTGGTGCTGACATGGGTTGTTGAAAAGGTTTGAGAATTCCAACAGACAAGTCACATTCTCAAAGAAGGTTAACAATGTAAGTTCTGAAAAGGTTTGAAAAAAAGAGAAGTGAATTAATGAACTTTGAGTATGTTTTATGTGATTGTTGCAGTTCTGTTGCATCATTCACTATGTGAGAAACAATAAGCTTAATTCGAAGTGAAGTGTTAATCTTTCAAGATTTTTATTATTGCAAATTTGCAATGCATTTCAGGTTTTGTGAACTATGTAGAAAAAGATGCAGCTATCTAGCAAGAAGAGGATAAGGACATAGAAATGTTGCCAAAACAAAAGCCAAAGAAGAAGAAGAAGAAAACTTATATATGAAGAAAGTGTTATGACTTAGTTAAAATATAATTTTTATGTGTATGATTTTATAGTACTTGAAATATTATGACTGCACATGATTTTGTATACTTTTTGGTTAATATTAAAAATATTTTGACTTAGTTAAAATATGATTTTTATGTGTATGATTTTATAGTATTTGCAATATTATGACTGAAAATGAAATATAACTAAATAGTGTATATGAAATAGGGTGTAAATAGATATAATTGTTCATTCATAAATGGCGTATTTACACCCGATTTTTACTAAAATAGGGGTAATTAAGAACATATTTACACCCGATTTTTATTAAAATAGGGTTTAATTAAAACATAATTAAGTTCAATTACACTCGATTTTTATTAAAATAGGGTGTAATTAAAACATAATTAAGCCCAATTACACCCGATTTTTATTAAAACAGGGTGTAATTAAAACGTAATTAAGTCCATTTACATCCAATTTTTATTAAAATAGGGTGTAATTAAAACGTAATTACGCCCAATTACACCCGATTTTTATTAAAACAGGGTGTAATTAAAAACGTAATTACGCCCAATTACACCCGATTTTTATTAAAACAGGGTGTAATTAAAAACGTAATTACGCCAAATTACACCCGATTTTTGTTAAAAATAACGGGTGTAAATTCGTTAGACATTTCTCACCCTGTGGATATACACCCGATTTTTATTAAAAATAATGGGTGTAAATTTAATAAAAAACGGGTGTAAATTAACATTTTTGTACTAGTGGCAGCTTAGCTATTTTTGGTAAACCATCAAGTTATGCTGTTCTAATATATTATATTTTTTACCATTAGAAAAACTATATTTGGTGAACCATCAGTTTTGGCACTCTCAGTTTTCTGCTCAATGATATATTACTTTCCACACGTAAATAACGGTTGCTATCACACCAATCAACAACCAACCAACCAACCAACCATTTTTTCATTAATTCTTATCAATTAAAATAGGTTTCAGGAAAATCTTTGTCTTGTGTTAAACATTATAAAAGAGAGCTAGCATCAAACTACTACAGCTACTATAGGACACTCGTTTTAACACTATAATTGGGCAAAATCTTATGCTAAACCAATAAATAATCTGGCTCAATTTCTATTGGAGGAACCAACATTTCAATCAATAAAAGGTGTTGGAAGAAGTGTCCTAAGTGTGTTACTAATGTAGGTTGTATACAAAGAGTATAGCGATATAGTCTATCAAAGTTTCAAATTAAGAGTATAGCAATATAATTAGGCATGGCAACGGGGCGGGTCGGGGACGGTTTTTACCTCACCCAAATCCAAACTCGAATTCTCAATCAATCTTCGTTCCCCGCCCCAAACCCAAACGAGAATGAAGAATTAAAACCCGAACTCGTCTCAAACGGGTTCGGGTATCCCCGCCCCGCCACCATCCATATAGTAAAATCAATTTTTTAAATAAAAATATTTACTTTTTCAAAAACCAAATTACATTATAATTAATAAAATAAATTAATCTCAAAAAAATTCATACATACATTTTAAATATTTTAAAATACAAATACAAATCAAATTACCAAAACATCACCCATATATTTAATAATATAAACTCTGAAATATAAATAATAATGTACATAATGAAATAAACGGGGCGGGTTCGGGGGCGGGTTCAGGGTGGATACTAGTGTCCCCATTACCCGACCCGTCCCCATATTTTATAATCGGGGAAAACCCAAACCCAAATCCAAATTCAGTCAAAGCGGGTTTTCCCCGTCAACTTCGGGGCGGATTCGGTGGGTACCCGCGAGTATGGGTTTTATTGCCATGTCTAAATATAATTGGAAATGGGGAAGAATTTCTTTTGATTACAAACAATTAGGGCATTTCGAATTTCTCAATGCCAAAAGGTTTTATTCCTCTCCCTGATGATTAAATGATCCTCTTCCTTATCCTTCCATTAGGTAGCATTTCTTATTTAGTCTAACTACATTTAAACAAGAGAGATGCTATGTTGACACAAAAATTGTGACAACGTATGTATACATTGTATGCTCTTAACCTTCATTTTCATTTGGCACAAATTTCAATTTCTATAAAATTAATAAATAAAAGATAAAAAGTATATTGTATAGTAAGTATATACGGTGTAAATATTAAATATGGTGTCACCATATCATTTCTCTTTAAACAATATTATTAATTATCCACTAATTAACAATAATGCTATTTTGTTATAACTAATTATCTTTATCAAGTCAACAAAGGAGTAAGAAGTGAAGTTTAAATAGAGAATGATTTGAATACTTCGATAAATAATGTGTTCCCTTATTAAAATAGGAGAGGTAGTTAGCAACTAAACGTGTATAAAGGGTCTAAAATGTGATCAGTCGAAAAATAAATCTGACTGACTGAATATTCTTCGTGGAAGAGTTTACTTGCTTTATAGAGAAAAAGAGTCTACATGGTCTCATTATCAATGACAATTTCTTTATAGATCCCCCTTGGGGTGAGAACCCCTGCTGAAAACCCCATAATACCTCTGATTTCGGAGATGCATCTCTCAAATTACCCTATTTCATATTTTCTCAGAATTCAGATATGCATCTCCGAAAACACTCATTTTTGGGTGTTTTTGGAAATGCATCTTCGAAAGCACTTATTTTTCAATTTAAACGTTGGATTTAAACTGTCAGATGTTTTTTCGTAAATGCATCTTCAAAAACACATTTCATATACCTTTTCCCTCCTTCACTATTTCATTCATTTTTCTCCAAACAAAAACTCAAACCCTCTCCAAACAGCAATGACTCAAACCTACCCCCACCTTACTTTTGTATACTTCAGCAGTAGTTACCTGATGATGTTCCAATTTAGGTTCTCGTGCGACACACCATTTCGGGGAATTGATATCGTCGCTTAACTCTCTCTTGCAATACCCAGAAAATCGGAAGGTTGTCAAGCTTGAGTACCGTTCGCCTTCACTTGACGACGAGGGAGAGGTCCAGTTCACCCCATTTGAAGTCAAGAACGACGAAGATTTAGCGATTATGTGGACAACTTTTGATCGATTTTCTTCGAAGGGTCCGATCGAGTTGGATGCGAAACTTCAAAGATCGGGAGCCGATGTTATCAAAATGTTGACTCATCCTCAACTACCCGTGTTTAACAATATGTAATTTTAATTTCATGTTGATCTATCTTTGTAATTTCGATTATTTATGATAAATCGAAGCTTTGTTCGTTTGTTTTTTGTTTTCTGCATCAGACAATATTTTGGAAGTGCATCTCCGAAATATCCTAAGGGGTGATTACGGATGTGCACTTCCGAAGTCTCTTTATTTTTAAAAAAAAAATATATGTGCATCTCTGAAATCTTTTTTTTCATAAAAAATGTGTTTTTGAAAGTGTACATCTGAAATCACTTTTTTTTTTCAAAAAAAAAATATGTATTCGAAGATGCACTTTTGAAATATATGAACATTTTTAAAATTTTGTTGTATATTTTTAAGAAGGTAGGAGATCTATAAATAAATTGTCTTATCGTTTTCCTTTCGAAAATTATACCCCGTACCCCTACATTTATCCCAATACCCTACAATTTTAAAAAAATCCCAATTTTGTCCTTATTAAATTTTTAACTTTTCTTTTTTATTTTTTTTTTCAATTTTACTGAACCGGATATCTCAGGGGTGGGTGTTCCGGTTCCTTTTATTTTTTCAATTTTACTGAACCGGATATCCCAGGGGTGGGTGTTCCGGTTCCTTTCTTTTTTCAATTTTACTGAACCGGATATCCCAGAATTGGGTGTTCCGGTTCTGTTTTCTCAAGATTAGTGGTGTATTGTGTATACCCTTGAAAAAAAAGACCAAGCCTGACAAAATCTCCGGTAAAGTGGAACTGCAGCGTATGACATTCCAACCATTCCAAAGACCAAGCCTGTCAAGTAAATGAGCATCTTTCGTGATTTTTGCTATGTGGATGCATTAGATGAGAAGTGTCGAAAACCAGGCATGGAACACAACCTTCCAACATTGATCCTTCAGGAATAATAGATCGGCCCCTGAATCAACAAAAAAAAACATTATATTCAAATAAAAACAGAACTTGAGAGTAAAATTGTCACAGAAATCTCCTCAACTGGTAAAGTAAAAGCTCTAATTTCACCAACACAAATTAAAAACATGCTTTCGATCATTCCTTATAACAACATTGAAAAAAGAAAGGAACCGGAACACCCACCCCTGGGATATCCGGTTCAGTAAAATTGGAAAAAAAAAAGGAACCGGAACACCCACCCCTGGGATATCCGGTTCACTAAAATTTAAATTTAATAAGGACAAAATTGGGATTTTTTTAAAATTGTAGGGGTATTGGGATAAATGTAGGGGTACGGGGTATAATTTTCTTTCCTTTCCTTGCTATTGGGCTTTCGTGCTTTTAGTGTGGACCGGAACTCTCAATTTTTAGAAGAGTTTAATTTACATGTATTGAATATGCAAACGTTTTTTACACAATCAGCAATATTATATTCGTGCATTTATATGTTTTCAAAAGACATTTATTACAAAAGTCAAATATTTTTAAACTCACATATATGCAAATCAAGCTCATTTATATATATACATATGAATTTTGTTTAATACTTTTTAATCAAATACTCCTTCCGTCTCATAATAAGTGTCTCATTTTTATTTTTTTTATTTTTCAAAATAAATGTCTCTTTAGAATATCAATATAATATTTATTATTTTTTTCACTACTATACCCCTATTTATTAACTTTCACGCTTTTCAACTACTGTACTACCTATAAAAAATAAGGGTATTTTAGTAAATATTAATTTTATCATTAAAATCAACAAATCAAATCATTTTCTTAAAAAACTGCACAAAGCTCAAATAAGACATTTATAATGAGACGGAGGGAGTATCACATTAATTAAAGAGTGTTGTAATAATTTTTGTTATAATATAATACTATATGATATTCTAAGTTTATATTTAAAAATATTAATCACTAACAATTGACTTCCCATACATCGAACGAATCCAATAATTAGTTAAATGTATATCTATGATTAATATTTTAAAATTCAAACCAATCATAAATTCGATCAAGTTGTTAAATTATTGGGTTACTGGTCAGACTAATGAATTATTGGCCAAACCGCGTGATTTGTAATTCAGTTTATACAAATTATAAAAAGATATCATAAAATAAAATTGTTAATATAAATTTCATAATGATAAAATCTACACATATTAATGTAAATAAGTTGAATAATAATCTTAAATAAAATTTTAACTTTCAAACATAATAATTTGTTGATGCTCATAAATTAATAAAAGTTGAAAAAGTAATTATATGATATAATATTATAAATTAATATATAATATAATTAAATATTATGTTTTATATGAATAATAAAAAATATAAGATAGAGTATAAAAATAAAAATTTATAAATAAAAAAGTGAATAAAAAATATGACTTTTACTAAAATAATAATAATAATAATAATAATAATAATAATAATAATAATAATAATAATAATAATAATAATAATGAGATTTATACCGCCAACTTCGATAACATATATATTTTTTTAATAATAAAATTCATAATAAAAATAATGTGAAAATATTTTGCTTTGATAGTATAATTTTTTTAAATTTTTTGATAATTTATAGTATTATTATATCATATTATTATATTATATGATTAATAATAACCAAATTTAATGAAAATATTTTAATTAAAGAATACATAAGTATCTTCTCCTTGACCAAATTAAATATTAAAAGATTACATTATTCTTAAAATCTGACTAAATTTTATTTTTGTAATTTTATCTTTATGTAATTATTATAAATATTAATAAAATCGAATTTTAAAACAAAAGCATCAAAATTTTTTTAAAAAAATAAAGGAGCAAATTGTAATAAAGCAAAAAAAAACATAAAAAATAAAAAATCAACTTGTCTAATAAAAAAATCTATCAGTTCATTGCTCTAACTAGTGAATTGGCTAGATCACGTTGATTTTCACCGGATCAATTGCAACTACGGTCCTATGATTTTACTAGACCGTTCTACTCTCTAATTCACGACCCAACCGGTCCGACCGGCCGATATGTTATGGGTTTTAAAACACTTCTGGTCTTAAAACACTGCTTATGGTATGTTGAAATATAATATCCAATTACATCGGATATCAATTCTCAGTTGTATTTCTTTGTTAATCAATCCATTTGCATATATCATAATAACTAAATATTTGAAACACTAGGATTAGGCAAAGCTAATCTAAGAAACTCCATATCATTTTCCAAATTACCTATATGTTCCATTTCCATTGTCAACCAAGCTTCCATTCCTTCATCTGTTTCCATAATAACAGCCACATTAGGAAGTGTTTCTTGATCACCACCTCTAACACCAACCCAATAAGGCTTCCCCCAACCAAAATCAAGCTCACTGAAATTCAAACCACACCAGCTTGTCAAAACAACTGGAATTGGACACTTTGTCTCAACACCTTGTGGCAAATCCACACATTCATTGCTCCCTAGCATACTTGTATCATTCTTCACTCTTATAAACAATTCCCTTGAAACCTTCCCAAATTTCTCCTTACATATTCTAACCAAATATTTAATATCACTTTCTTCATTAACTTCTTCACAAAACACCATCACTGGCCACAAAATGTTGCCTATAGTGTATTTAGAAAATGGCTCACCCATCCTTCTCCTCATGTCCACAACATGTATAGCCAATGCTGGTCTTTTGCTATCTACACCTCCCTCCATTTTACATGCTAGTGTCATGTGTTTCCAAATAAAACCAGCCAATACTTCATATCTTGTAGGAGACTTAGATCTTTCATGATCATTTTCATTATCACTATCAATATAATCGTCGTCTTTTACTTTAGCTCGTAGAGCGTTGATCGCTTCTAAACCAAACACGAATCTTCTTGTGCTACATTTCTTTTGAACCTCGTTATCATTCTTACCAACATGATCATGCAAAATTAAGTTATCATTAGGAGGAAAGAAGGAAGAAGCGGAAAGGAAATCGGGGCAAGGCAATTCGTCGATTGAGCGGCCACGACAAATGGCAGCCCATGTAGTTTGGAAGAGGCTTCCGGAACAACCGTCGAGGAGGGTATGGAGGTTACAAGTACCTATAGCTACTCCACCACAATTGAATATGTTAACTTGAACAAGTACTTGTGGTAAATCTTCTTCTTCTCCAATATTTTGATGCATTTTATTAGGCTCGCATGGAAGCAATTTGTTTAGAAATTCTAGCTTAGGTGGATTGAGGAATTCAACCATGGTTTGGTTTACCTTGGCTTCCAAGTAAATAGCACCTTCATCATTACAAGTGATGAATGTGTGGTTTTTTCTTCTTCCTGCTACAGGGTAGAAAATTGTTAGTGTTTCAGAAAGTGATTTTTTTAATTGAGCAATGAAATGGGAGATTTCTGTTAGGCCTTCTTTTTTGGGGTAAAACATAACCATTGGTAAATATGTTACTAATTGAAGTTGATCAAATAGACAAAGTTTGAAGTGTTTGTGTTCATTTGGTGTAGGAAATGATGGTTTGATTGTTTCTTTTGATGTTATTGTGATATCCATAATAATCAACTACTTTATATGATAACAAGTTTAATTTGTTTGTTTTTTGAGATATCAATCTTTCTTTAAATTGATTTGTTATGTAAAGGAAATTCAGTGAAACTGTTTAAGGGGCAAGTTATTATTAATTAGAATTGAAGTGTAATAGAAGAAACATATATATAAAAGATCAAACTCCACATATTTTATAAGGTTATTAATTAATGGAAGTTTTTAATTGTATCAAACAAATTAATGGTTTGAAATGGGAATCTATTTCTAACGTAATGATATTAGTGTAAAATTCACTGGATAGCATCAATTTTAACGTTAGTTTTATATAGTATGAATAAATTTTGATAGTTGATTTGACTCCAAAAAATAAAATATATCCGAAATATTTTATCATAGTAAAGAAAAAATTATAATCCTGCTTAATATAATGAATTATTTGTATTCCGGTTTCTTAATTTATGGATTGTATTTGAAGTAGTAATAGTTTCCACTAGTTACTATCATATGTAGATGACGATAATATGCAGATATAGTTAGCATTGCAGTGCGAGGGAGCATAAACCATTCATGAATGAATGTGAATAAATAATAAAACCTTACATATGGAAGAGTTAAGTACTCATTGATGCTAACTGCAATGAAGTTTATAGTTACAATTCTATTATGGTATTATTCACCTTGTAAAAATTTTTCCACTTTCTAACTGTTTTAACAGTTTTCTGTTACAGTTACTATCTCTTTCTCAAACTGTAATTACCTTTTCTTCTTCCTTTCGTCATGGCTGAACCTAAACATTGCTACAGCTGCATCACCGCAGACGTTGTTATAGAGTTTTCATGTCGTCTCAGTTGATTCATCGTTTGTTCACATTACTTTGGACCAGAGCTCTCCATCAAATTGCGGGAGAATAACTATTTACTCCAGAATCAGCAAGTTGAAAGAGTGCATAAGTAGTGAATCCTTAGATTCAGCAAAAATACAAGACGGAACAAGACCGTGTTAAAGGCAAGCACTCATATGAGTATGAGGTGTGGATAGTGCCGGATCAAGCAATCTTCATATGGCTACTTTCCACCATCTCTGAATCTATGTTACCTTGTGTGTTGTCTTGCAAGCATGCATTTGAAGTATGGGACAAGATTCACAAATATTTCAATGCTCACATGAAAGCTAGGGTTCGGCAACTTCGAGTTGAATTTAAATCTATCAAGGTAATAGTTCCATCACTGAGTATGATCTGCATGTTAAAGCTATTGCAAACTCGTTACTAGTTGTTGGTGATGTTGTCTTAAAGTAAGATGAAGTTGACTCCATTCTTGATGAATTATCAAAGGAGTACAATCCTTTTGTTATGCAAATGTATGGCACCATAGAACCTCTCACGTTGTATGATGTTGAAGCATTTCTCTATGTGCAGGAGGCGCAACTTGACAAGTTCTGGCAAGAACTCGTTGTGTCAACTGTGACTGCTAATGTAGCGAATGCAAATGATCAAACAGGTAGTGTTCGTGGTAGAGGTCGATTTTCACCTGGTACAAGACCTACATCAATTGTGTGGTAAATATGGTCAAAATGTAATGGATCGTTGGCACGGGCTTGATAAGGCATTCACATTCACTCAGACTCAGGCAAAGCTAGCAGAATTTCCAGGTGCCTTTGTTGAATGTTATATGTTGACATGATTCAGAGACAAACAACACAAGTAGCTTGGAATACATGAAAAAACAATCTGACTCAACATAAAATGCAAGGAATAGTGCAATCGTTTAAATCATCCTAACCAAAATGATGATAGCAATTACAGGAAAATATATCTATAATTGGTTAAAAAACATTCACGTGAACTTTCATTTAACCAGAACCTCAATCAGCTTGAGTGGGATCAGTTTCACATTTGGGTGGTTCATGATGAACAAACACCCTAGTTCCTTGTGCGTCGTAGTGCCTCCTTGTATTAATTTCAAATAAAACCCATAACAAAACTCAAAGTCTCAAATCCATCGTCTATCTATGAAAACGGACTTCAACATAGACAGTGAGACACACGTCACACTCACACAGCTACATATAAGATAATAATTTAAGTTTCATTTATTTATCTATTATAAAAAATTGAAAATATTGGAATTATAATTAATGTCTTTAATTTTTATTGATAGATTTTTTATTAATAAGATTGCTTCAATAGATATTTAACACTTTTAGGTGTACGATATATGTGAAATTTGTTCAAAAAATTATTTAAAGGTATATTGAAACAAAGAAAATAAATAAATTTGTGTTTGAAACACTTCTCTGCCTCATCTAACACATGTGGTATGAATGTTATATGGCTTTGGGCATTATTTCAAAGAGTGTCGAAGAAAAAAACCATTTTTTAGGAGATACGTGTCTGACCGACACTTGTTTAACTTTTCAAACGCGTGTCGTATAAGTGTCATATAAGTGTCGGACACCGCGACACGCCTAAGGCTCTGTTTGGAAAACTAACTGATAGCTGGTAGCTTATAGATTATAGCTCGTGACTAATACTTTTTTTTTAAATTAAGAAAATAGTTCAGATATTCATCTCTGGTCTTGGTGGGCATATTTAAAGCTCGCGTCAAAACTCTTCCCTCTTCTCATTCTTCATTTTCACAAAATACACTTTCTCTCTACCTCAATGTACCCATTTCAAGTTCCCACTCAAGATCAAGTTTTGAAGCTACATTTACTTGTTTCTTACCATTTCCAACTCCTTCTACCTACGACATTCAACACCAGAGCACTTTAACCCATCACCATCTTTTTTTTTTGCGTAAGTTTCTCATTTAGCTTATTTTGATTTTGATTTATGTATTAGCTCAAATAGATTAGTTTTAATGCATTACATAGCTGAAATAGGTTAGTGTTCGTGTTTGGAGACTCTGCTTATATGATTAGGTTGAGTTTGGTTGAGTTGGAATAAGCTATAGGGCAGTTGTAGAAGCACTTATGCCTTTGAAGCAGACGAAGCTTTTTTTTGGATATGCAATTTTGAACTTGGTTGTTTCAGGTGTTCGAAGATGCATATCCAAAATATTTCCTGTGTCATAATTTGTTATGTCTTTTCAGAATATGGCTGAAAACCAAAGAAACCAAGGAAGGATGAGACTTGGGCAAGCCACCCTAACTGCCTTAGCTCGTCACGAGAGGGCTCGTCAGCACTAGCAGGCTACAGTCGTCCCCCATCTGCCTCACGATAAGGAGGCATCAACGTTGATCTCTAGGAGTCAAATTTCACGGGAGTCGGGATCACAGAGTCGTGCGACCCATGATGAGGATTAGACAGTTGCACCCCAGGTCCCAGTTGTTAAGGTCCCCCCCCCCTTGCAGACCCGTTTCCAGGAGGGCTCACGAACACGTCTTTACTCATATACTTTAGAGAGCACGTGGCACCGCATGTATGGGAAGGAGAGGTATATTTTTGAACTTCCTCAATTTAATTTTTGAACTTCCTCTATATTATATTTCTTTAACTCAACTGATCATGTTATATTTTATTTTCAACAAGAGCGTGACTATCTGAAATGTGTGAATCATGCAAGAAAGATTCACCATTATCAACCCGAGGATGCCTGGTTCCAAAATGTACTCCAAAATTTCGGGCTTGCATGTCTTTGTGCATTCGGGTACACCAATATCATCAGGGGCATGCATGCTACATTTGCTGAGAGATGGCATAGTGAGATGTCGTCTTTCCACCTCCCCGTTGGGGAGATGACTATTACACTAGATGATGTAGCATGCTTTCTTATTTGGCAGAATTGTATGAAAAAATTTGAAAACATCCGAACACTCGGACATCAATGATTTATGGGTTGACTACCATAGGGAGTGTGCTCTGAGGTGTTACTTCCTTTTCTTGGTTGGCACGTCCATGTGTGTGGACAAAAGTGCTACTTACGTAGATGTGACCTACCTAAAATATTCCATCGACTTGGAGTTTATTCGCGAGTGGAATTAGGGGCAGCGTGCTTGGTTTACCTGTACCACAACTTGAACGAAGCTTGCAAATGGACGACAAAGCAGATAACAGGTTCATGCACCCTGCTTACGGTAATTTCTAAATCCCACTATTAAGTTACAAACTAGTTTTTTCTTTTTTCACTTGTTACTGTTACTTTTTTCCTTATTGGTTTTCAGGGATGGATCCTGGCTCACTATCACCGCATCTACGGTTTTTAACATTCCCTGTACTATGCTCATGATTGGCCATTTGCTTGTCGATTTGTCCCTAGCAGAGGGAATGGTCATATCCTGCTGTACCGTGTATTTATTGATCGCACTCAGCATGACGACGTAAAATAGAGGCTATACGGTGCTCACCGGGACAGAGTTCCATTCTACCCTATTTCCTTATACTCTAGATGGTTTACATGTGGGACCAGCATCATGTGCAGGTATCTGCTCGAGCAATGCATGCATAAGTTTGGGTACGACAGATCATTCCCAGGTCACCCTTCCAAGCTGCTTCAATTCGTACTACCGCAGAGACCTGGATGACATTCTCGCAGATTTTGAAAATCATCTGGTACTGGCAGAGTATCGGACTCATGAGGCCATATCTCAATGGAGCTATGTTAAGGGTTACATGACATGGTTCTATAAAATGTTACATACTTACATGACACAGGACGCTCTTGGACGTCCACCTAGGCCTGCTCATGAGGAGTTCCTGGAAGATCAGCAGGCATTGGACGACCATGTCGTTGATGTGTTATCGTGTAGTCAGAATATTAAGTGGCTTATACGTCAGGGCATCGAGTCTGGAGTGTCTGCGAGAGGTGGAGATGAAGTGGTCGCCCTAGCAAAGTCCATTCTTTCTGAGGCACGGAGTGTCGTGGCTTACCGTAGGCAGAGAAGGACCCAGGGTGTTAGGATTAGGAATACACAATAGAGTATTTTGATTTTATTTTGTTTAATTTTAGTCGACTTTGAGAACAACTGTTGTACTAATATATTTGATTTCTATAATATTTGGTTTTATTAAAGCTTTACGTGGTTCTATAATATTCGTTTTTATTAATCGTTGAACAAATAACGACAATTTTAATCGAATTCAAATTAGTTTGGATTAAAAACACCACAATATTTGAAAACTAAGGCTGAATAAATTACACAGTTAAAAATTCAGAAATGCATCTCCGAACCAGTTTCCTTAAGAAACATGGGGGTTGTTTCCCTTTTTAAGGACAAGATGTGACTTCGGAGAGACATCTCCGACGTTTTAAATATCATTTTTGTTAAAATTTAGTTCGAAAATGCATCTTTAAATTTATCCAGAGACATTTTCGATTTTCAAAGACGCAGCCCATGGGATGAAAATTTGCCTAAAATCAAATGTAATTATGGGTGAAATTTAGCCCAAGTATCTCAACCAAGGGTTGGTTCAATTTGGTCTATTTGGTCCAAATCCACCCATATCCAGCTGATGTTCAGTCCTAAAAAGATAGAAAAAAATTGCTGATAGTTATTTTTATTTTCACAACGATTAAAAGATTCCCAAATTCCATAATGAGAATGTAAGATAATAAAAGCATATGTGAAAAATAATATGCCTAGAAAAGAAATGGAGCCACTCACTTGTGTTATGATTTTTTGTGGAAAAAATAATAATGATACAGTAAAAGAAGAATTGTTTGTAATTTTAGTGGGTCTGTGGGGGTATAGCGACAAATTAGGGTACAAGTAGAACTTTGGGCTCAAACATTCACTATCCTTGTCTTGGATTACAGTTTAACAAACTTTTAGTATTTTCCTCTTTAACATAAGATACGACAATTTTTCTATGCACCCTTATCCGTACTCATAGATCTGCTGCAAAAACTTCAAATGACTCCAATATTTAGAATGTATATTTTTGAAGACACATTTTTTCTAAAAACAATAGGATGATCTCGGATATGCATTTCCAAAGACACATTTTTCATATAAAAAAAGTGTCTTTGGAGATGCATTTCCGAAGTCACCATTTTGTTTTAAAAAAGGAATGATTTCGGATGTGCATTTTTTATATGATTTCGGACTCAAGTTTACTAACTTCATTTCGGACCCACTCTAGCAAATGTTCGCGACAAGTGAAAGTCATTTCATTTGTAAATTATTGTCGAACATCCACCGCAACGGCAATCGTTTTAACATCGTTAATCAACTCTTTAGGCTTAGCATCTTTGTTGACCTCTTTCGAACTTCTAACTCATCTCTAGCAAGGAATGGCAACGGGTAGGATCGGGTGCGGGTTACACACTACCCAAACCCGCACCCGAAATCACCACCCGAGCCCGAAACCAAAGGCTATTCGGGTGACAAAATAACACTCACGCCCACACCCGTTGGGTTCGGGTTTTTTCACCCAAACCCGAACCCGCAGCAAAATATATAAAATACATTTTTCCTACAATTTTCCACAATATATATATATATATATATATATATATATATATATATATATATATATATATATATATATATATATATATAAGAGGGTGAGATTTCGGGCGCGGGTTTCATACTACCCAAACTCGCACCCGAAATATCGGGTGGCACTTGAATCCGAACCCGAACCCGAACCCTGTCAACTCGGGTTTTTACCTGTTAACTCGGATTCGGGTGCGGGTGGGCTCCATGGATTTGGGTCTGCCTGCCATCCCTATCTCTAGCAATGTTGTCGGGATGCACCATACCTATTATATGCACAAAACATACATTATGTAAAAACTGTTTTTTGAATTCTGTAACAGACATTATTTCGGATATGTACTTCCGAAATTAGTTTGGTGGATTTCGGAAGTGCATATCCGAAGTGACGCAGTTTCTTCTTCCATTAATCAGTGCCAATGTAGTGAAACGAGAGATGTAATGAGAAAAACTTACCTCAAATTGTAGCTTTCTCTGCTCTCCTTGATATGATGAACCACTTGAAACTTGGTTTGAAGACGAAAAATTGATTGAAAATGAAGGTAAATTTGGAGAGGGTTTTGGTTTAGTGTGAAAGAGAATGAATGAAATAGTGAATGAGGGAAAAAATATATATGAAGGGTTTTTCCGGATATGCACGTCCGAAACAAGACAATGGTGATTTCGGATATGCATATCCGAAATAATTAAAAACGTGATATGGATGGCATCGGAAATGCATTTTCGAAGGGTATTTTGAGATTATCAGAAGGTGTTTTTCACCCTATATGGATGTACAAAGAAATTGTCATAAGATATATATATCAAATTTTTTTAAAACATGTTTTCTTAATCAAAATTTAAGTGTGACTAGGGGTGGAAATAGACTAGGCCGAGCTAGGCTTTGCCAAGCCTGAGTCTGGCTTGCTAAAAAATTCCAAGCCTAAGTCTGGCTTGTAGCCTATCATAGGCTTATTTTTTTGGCCTGAGTCTGGTCTTTTTGAAGGTCTGATTGGCATGTTAGCCTACTTAAAAGCCTATTTCATTTGAACATTTGTAAATAAGTCATTCAACTCAACTTTATATAGACTAACAAAATAAAAGATCAGTGAGATTAAATGTTTGTTTGCATTGTTTTATTTGAGTTTACCAAATAGTACAAATTTTATGACACTATTTATTTAAAATAACTTATGGAAGTAACTTATGGAAGTAAGTAATGACATTGTTTATAAGATTTTTTTTTCATCTGATTTTCATAATTTCTTTAAGATATATAACTAATATTTATTTTTATATTTTAATTAAAAATATAAAATACAATATAATAATAAAATTATTCAAATCTATTTAAGTAGGCCAGCCTCATAGGCTTAAATGGCTTTTTATATCGCATGTGGCATAACATTTTTAGGTAAATAGGCTTATAAAAGTCTAGGCTTTTTCTATTTATATAAAAAGCCTGATTTGGCCTGGGCCGTAAACCCTTGTTAGTCGGCCTGACCTATTCCCAGCCCTAAGTGTGATCAACATTTGTTATATTAAAAAAATAAAATTATGTTTTTAAAACAAAATAAAGTAATGTCAGAATGTTTATTTAGGAGTGTATTAATCAGTTTTATATTTGAAGTGTATTTTCTAATATAAAAGACATTGTTATTATTGATAGACTCGTTAAGCCCAATGTGGTAGTAGAAAATAAATGAGATTATATTAAAGAAATTTCTTAATACATCTATAGATTATTAGACACTTCGTAGAAATATAAGTATATTCTCACATTTTAGAAATATATTTTTGAACTCAAACACACAATTTACTTGTTTTTGAATAATATCTCTATTTTATGACTAAATTTATTTTAAAAATATACTTTTAAAATGTCTTTGAATAACTAATAATACGTAGATATATTTCTAAAATCTAAAATTATATTTTCGAATTTTTATATAATATTTTTCTAATCTATAAGATTCATCACCCGAAGGAGAATAAGAATTTTATTTTGTTCTTACAAAATGAGTATTTTGGACAAAAATAGCGATAAAGAGGCAAGAAGAAATTTAGGACCCGTTTGTTTTGGCTTTTTTTAAAAATGATTTTTATAGTGTTAACAAATTTTGCGAAAAATTTTTTTACAAAGAAATTTTTAATAAAAACTTCAAATGAAAATTTTGTTTGAATAGTTATTCTTAAAATGTGATTTTAGGTACTTCATCTATTTATGGGGAAAAAATTTGGATATCAAAATTTCAAAAAATCACTTAATTTTGAAGCTATTTCAAATAGATTTTCATAAAAATCATTTTTGAAATACGACTTTTTGAAAAAATTATGATTTTGACAAAGTTTTGGTCTTCAATTATGTATGTTTATGTTATAAGATGTCAAAATTAGTGTTTCGTTTTAAAAAAAACGAATATAAAAAAACTTGTAATATTTTGAAAAACGGTTTTAGAAAATCTATTTTCAAAAATAAAAAGAAAAAATCCATTTTTTTAAAGCTAAAACAAACTGACCCTTAAAGTGAAAAGTGATCCTTATTCAGGTTTTGCTGTCAACTACCATTCAAAACCTGAATAAGTCACAATATATAACGTGCATCCATTTGCCCCTGGATGTTACTAAAAATAAGCATCTCAAGACAAAACTTGTACGCATTCTCATATTTATTGATTTTTAAAATTATTACATGGCCACTAATTTTGGTCCCTATTCTCATATTGGTCCCTCTATGGTCACTTATTTGATAAGTAAAAAAACAAATTACCCATCAAATATTTTTATTAGCAAAAAATTAATTGTGCAATCTAATGAAAACTAAATTGTAAGACTAGTGCTTCATCATTTATAAAAAAAAAGGATGGTTATTTAGTTAAAAATAGAATAAAAGTAATTTTGAAAGTGTTGTAAGTGAGTAAAATAAAACAATTTCAAATTATAAAAACATTTTAAAAAAATCATATATCCTAAATTGTGAATTATATAATATTAATATGACTTCATAATTTCTAAACTTGTGCTTGTTGACAAATAAAATCATTGTATTGTTTACATGTTGATGTATTTTTAATATATCTTGCCTCACAAATCAAAACTTCAAGGAAGATATTTTAATTGGGATAATTTTATTAGGTCTTAAAAAGAAGTCCATGAGTACATGGTCCATTGCCTCAACATTGGTCGAGTGTCCAATGTTTGGTGATAGGCGGTTTGGATTTGGGTGATAGGCTTTTTTATTGGGCTTAGGCCGCCCGAACTAACTCCAACTGCCTATTTTATCAACAAATGTGGGTGATAACATATTAAAACACCGATTGATAGGAGAAAGAGTTAATGCGAAAACTGTCTCCCTCATAATTTAAAAAGAGAACGAATTTTGTTCTCTCCAATTTGAGATAATGCAGTTAGGGTAACCGTTCTCTAACCTAAGCCAAGAAACCTTCTATATATTTATATATACCTCTTTCTTAGAAGGGAAGGGGTCAAATCTCTCACGCAAAAATCAAATATAAGACTCTCACTATCATACGATCGAGCTCTTACCACATTCAGTCAACCTAAAACTCTTAGACATCTCTATCCAATAATGGATTGTCTCTCATTTTTTTTAAGGAGTATAGTTTTTTTTGCGTGGTCTAAAGAATAATATGATGTTTATTTACATGATGTGCATAAATCAAAATGTAAGGGTGGATTAGGTGAAAGAGTGGTGAATTGTAGCATACTAGAAAATAGAGGGGGAGGTTGTTATCACATGAGTTGCAAGTTTGAAAAAATGTTTCCTTTTTGTGTTTATTTTCTCATTTTGTTCAATAAATCTATCTTAAATGATGTGATTCTCTATTATTAGGTATTTCAATTTGATCACCCATCATTTTTACTTGTACACATCAAATATTATAGTGTCAGTTGTGATTGGTGTGTTAAAAGTTTCGTATCAAATAATATGTGGTACGAGGATATGTGAAATATAATAAACATACTATTTTCTTTAATTAAGTGATAAAAATTAATATGTTAATTATTGTAAATATACATTCAGTAAAAATTAGTGTCCAAAAATATCATGTCATTAAAAATTGGTTACATTACTTTTTTTTAATTGAAAAATGATATTAAACTTTTTAAATGCTTTTTGGAAATTGTATGAGTATAAAATAAAATAAAAATATTAATTAAAGAGACTAAAGGAATGCAAATTTAGATTTCTAAAGACCAAAAATAAATTTTAGCTTTGAAAAAAATAAACAGTGTTTGCATCACATTGCTTATTCTATAACCCATATTTTTCAAGACATTATCTTTTATTGGTTCAATTCATATGACTTCCTACCAAATTATTGCTCTTTTGACTATTGACATACTCAAAGAACAAAATCCCTAGAATGTACTAACAATCTTCAATAGCCAATAATTCTTTAAAAGACATGTATTTAGTTTTTTAAAAACACTTAAATATATAACTATTTTTTAATAAAAAATCACTTTCAATAAAATAAAAAGGAAAACTTTCACTTTTAATTCTTTAAATTGTGCTCTTGTTAAGATCCAAATACAAATACTTAACTTTATGGCATATTCTTTGAAGCTAGTCAGCTTAAAATATTCAAAGTAAAAACATGCTTAATTTAAAATGTCTACTCTACGTATCCATTCTTGCTTGACAACTACTTGTCAAACTTAATGACTTTAATTTAGAGTTTTTGTAATGATTTTTGTAATCCACCAAAAAGGAAACTACAAAAACAGGTTATATCTGTTGTTCACCAACCTCAAGCATACACGTTATTGTGACTATAGAAAGTGTGGTTCTGATTCGGATGGCATTAGGAGAAAGTTTTCTTTTATCTCATTTGTTAATTTGTTAACCAAAAGAAAAATGTGATATCTTGCTAATCACTTACCTCACTAACGTAAATAAATAAAATATTATACTATCACAGAGGATTTATTTGTTGTTTAGTACTAAATCCTAATTATTTTAAGGGGATTTACAATGTTCTTATTTTTATTATTTTTATTATTAAGAGAGCGCTTCGATGAGATATTTTAACGGAGAAAAATAATTTTATGAGAAAATTTAAAATAATTTGATCAAAATTTATTGTTCATACTAAGAAATAAAAATTATCAAATGATAGTATCTAAATTAAATTTTTAAAAATTTGAATGACACCTAAAAGTAAAAAATTTGAAATTTATATCTCACTCTATATACATTCTTTTTTGCTATATTGGTAGGATTATTCGCATCTCCGTCTCTTAGTTTTGTTATGATTCGACTTATTTGATTCCTTTAGTAAAGAACTCAGGCTATCTCTAGCATTCTGCCTTAGTCACTTCCTTGGGAGGGAACCTATATGATCTCTACAAAATTTGTTACTCCTTCCATTTGGTGGGAACTGGCGTAACCATTGAGTTTTGTCCTTACCCACCCCAGTTGATGAAAATTAGCGTAAGTCTTTTGTGTCACTTGTAACCATCTTTTGCTAAGGGTGTGATTCTCGTCCCTCTCCTCAGGTTTTTATCCTGGTTTGAGGTGGACGTTTATTAGGTTCCACCACCTAGGATCTTTGAGTGGTTAGCTCCTAAGATGGAGTGGGCCAACTACGACTTAGCACACTTTCGTCTCGTTGGATCATGTTTCACAAAGAGAATCTATGACACATTAGTAAGAAGTATAATATTATTTGTACAGGAGGTATTTTGTTAGACAAGAGATTCATTCATTTGATTTCTGAAGAGTCTCAAAAAATACTTATCTTGTCTATTGTAGGGATCTACATGCACTCCTTTGATAGTTCACTACAAGAAAATTGAGTTTTTGCAGCGACAAAAGTTATTGAGAAAGATACAAAGTTGTTGCAAAATGTATTTTTCGTAGCAAAAAAATTGTCGTTGCATGTCGTTGGCATAAATGCTGTTGCGAAAAAGTTTTGCAACGATATTTGATGTGGCTGTCATAACTATTGTTTTTGCAACAAAAAATATTGTTGCCTTAGTAAACATATAGCGATGACTATAGCTGTTGCAAAAAATGTTTTTTTTTATATCTAAAGTGGTTGTAATAAATTATTTTTATTGATAATACAATTTGTTGCTATATCATTTATTTTTCAAAAATTAAAATGATTAATTTGATTTATATTTTTGACTAATTAATTGTATTCATTATATATATATATATATATATATATATATATATATATATATATATATATATATATATATATATATATATATATATAAATAAATTAGTATGAATCACATTTTTTATTTGTTGTAACTATTAAAAATAATTATTTTTAAGTATAAATCATAATACTATTAATGTAATTTTTTAACAAAAAAACATAAAAAAATTAATATAACATTATTAATGAGAAACATAAAAAATAATTAATAGAAATTTATATTAATGTATCATGACTTATCTTATTCAACATCCAAATTAAAAAATAATAAATAATTTAATTCTTACAAAAATAAAACCTAAAAAATACATAATTAACAAATAAAATTGACTCTATCGGACAAGAGTATTAATTCTTCTACAAAACAATATTACTTTATCTTCATATAACTTTGCTTTTGTACCTTTCTTTATGGAGTATTTGAAAGATCTGCAATTCAAACACAATGAAGAGTTAAGACTTAATAATATGTATACTTTTAATAAAAAATTTACACAATAAATCTCATTGATAACATTCTTAAGAGAATCAAAAGTAAAAAATTCATGAATTATGAGAACTTGAATCTACTAAACAAACCAACACTCAAATTGAATCCCACTCAATCAATACATTATTCTTTTGCACTCAAAACTTTGTTGAATTTTATAATGAATAATTGTAGGAAGATAATCTACAACAAAAACACAAAGATGATAACATAAATGTGTGAATTGGAAATAGAGAACGCTAATGACAAGAAGAATAATAACAAAAGTACGGGGAGAAAAAAAAAGAATGAGAAAAATAACCTCTATAGATTTGTTGATGAAAAGGTAGAAGCAAATAGCCTCTTTGATATAACATTTGACATATCTACAAGAACAATGAAAAAAACAATCAAATAAAAAATATGTCAAAAGAGATGGAGAAAAAAACTATAAAAAATGTTGAACGGTTTCATAACTACAACCACATTTTTTTTCATTTGTAATTGAGAATGAGTTAGTGGAGACAGTTTAAAAAATTATAGTGTTTAAGAAAGAGAAAAAAGAGAATGAAGTGGAGGGTTTCCATTTTTTTCTCCTTATTTTATTTTTTTTCATTAAATTAAAAAAAATTGTTTCTAATTCATAAACTCATTCGGTTAATCGTAGAGACATTCATGGGCAAATTTTTTCCAATAATAACTATTGATTTAATGCATAAAAATAGGCGGTTGAACCTAAAAAGCTGATTTTTTTGGTCTCTAAATAAAAACAAACATTAAATAGCTTCAATCACATTAAAATTAATTTAATAAATTCATAAATATTTATAGTAATTTATAGTTATAGTGGCCATAATTTTAATGAAAATCATAGGCATAGAATAAATTAATTTCATAACTATAAATTAATTATGTTTGCAAGAGCTGCACCTATCAAATTAATTACATGGGGCACCAATAATATTTAAATTTATTGATTAAATATTGTAATTTAAAAAGTTTTATTATACTTATGTTTAATAGTTTTTTTTTTGGTACGTCATGTTTGATAAAATTATATATCTTAAATGTAATGAAATACATTTTTTTATTTAATATGTAATATTTGATAAGCTTTATTTATAATTTATTTCAACGAAGTAAGAATTCCCCTTTTATAAGTTTGAAGAAAATGTTGAGTTGATCTTTTTTATTTATAATCTAATTTTTTTTATTTTATTTAAAGAGAAAACGAGTATATATATATATATATATATATATATATATATATATATATATATATATATATATATATATATATATATATATATATATATATATATATATATATATATATGAATATAATTTTTAAAGTCACATTCTTAAAAATAAATTAATTAATAAATTTTTAACCTAGCGTTAATTTTATAAATAGTTTTTTTCAACGAGATTTTTACAGAAATTAACTTATTATAACGATTTATATTAGTCGTTGCAATATGCATATGAAAAAGTTGTATTCTTTTCAACAAAAAGATTTACTGTTGCGATAGGCCATTTTTTCCAACAATAATGAAATTGTTGAGAAAATAATAACTTATTACAACGACTAAAATTAGTCGTTGCTATATGTATGTTATTGCCAACAAATTTAAAGTCACTGAGAAAAAGTCGTTGCCAAATATCTTATTTCTTGTAGTGGTTGGCTTGGCCTCCGGCCTTACCTTTGATGTGGGTCGCGTCATAGGCATTACATGCATCATCTCGGGACCTCTCCGGCGGTATCCTTAATTTTTGTAGGAGTGGCCTTCTTCTTCCCTAAGTCGTAAAGAGCATAATGATCTGATGTTACGGGTTTTGACTCAGATACGTTTTTGTGCTCTATGTTTTCCCGAGATCGCGACTTTAGAATCTACTTCGGGCTTATACCTTTCTCAATCGTGGAGATGGATCACTTAGGCTCTTTCCTGATTGCCCTGTATATGGTCTTGGCTACAGGCATATCTCGATTTCGTTATCAAGTGACTTTATGTTTTGATAGTTCGACTTTATTAGTAGCCACTTTGTCATTCTCTTCATGGAACTCTATAATAACCCAAATTCATTTTAACATATTTATCATCTACTAATTAGTAATTTAATGGGAATGCATTTAGGTGGTAATTTGGAGTCAAACACGTGATTAGTATATGTCCTTAATTAGAAAGGGTAATTTGGGTATTTCCTTTGTATAATATAAAAAAGGCCAAGGCTCATGAGAAAACTCATGTTTCCTTATTCTTTCATTCTCAAATTCTGAAAATCCTCAAGAGGCTGAGAGAGAGAGAGAGAGAGAGAGAGAGAGAGAGAGAGAGAGAGAGTGTGAGGCATGTGAGGGCAAGAATAAAAGGGGAAGGAATTCTTGGTTACCCATCTTGGAATATGTCCTTGCATGAATGAAATTGGAGCTTCAAAGGAAATCGAAAGTTGGATTTTGATCAAGAAAATAAGTTATCATCATCGTGTCATCTTGAAGATAAGAATTTATGATCAACAAAAGAATCTTGGATCAAGCTTGAAGGGACCTCTTTGCTTGTGAAAAATCTTGAGAGTTAGGGTTTTGATAATCATCATCTTCTCCTTCCTTAAAGCAAAAAATTCAAGTTTTTATAAAAGGTGGGGTTCTTATATAGATTTAGCCTAAATGCATGTTAGAATTAGATGTAGGAGTATTTAATTGTGTTCACGTTTGAAAATGGGTGTTTGAATGCATGAATTATGATGCTAAGATGATGAACATGAATCATGATTGCATGTGTTGTGACTATGTGAAAATAATCTCTAAACATGTTGGTATATATTATAGGATGTTAAGATGTGTTGAATTTCTATAAAACTATGTTAAAACCGTGATCTCTGGAAAAATTCTAGAGAACAATTGATTGTATGTTCATGACAATTAATGGCTTGCTTGAAGATAGGTGATTTCTGGAAAATTTCTAGATGACAATCAATTGTTGTCTTGTGACAATCGATTTTTGTTGTGGCTTTTCCCAATTTCCATATTCCAGCATGGAGACAATCCATTGATGCTTTTAATTCTTTAAAAATAAAAATGTTTCACTCATTGGGAGTTGAATACACGACTTTTCCCCCTTAGTGCTAGCACCTTACCACTAAGTCAAACCTCTTGTTTGTTGAATGCTCTTATGCAATGTTTGACCTATGAGTTCATATGGATGATGTGTATCATGTTTTGTATCATATTTCCTTTATTGAAATGTAATGGTAGGTGAGATATAAATAAATGAAATGAACACATATCAAACCCTAATTGGTCATCCTTGTTGGTTGATGGTTGCACCAGAATCTTAATTGATTTGGCTATTATAAAGAAACCCTAGTTGGTTTCGATATTGAATGTAAGATATAATGCAATAGCTCAAACTAGATTAAATCCAAATTGATCATAAGAACGCATGAGTGTCTTATGATGTGAACTGATGTGCTTGTGTCTTCTAAGGTACTCGACGGAAACACTATGGTACTCATCGAATGCAATTTAACAGTGTGCCTGTGTAGCCTAGAACACTTGGCAGAAACACTTGGATACTCACCGAATTTGATATAACGGTGTGCTTTTGTAGCCTATGATACTTGGCAAAATCACTTGGTTACTCACCAAATACGATTGAATAGTGTGCTTGTGTAGCCAAATATTCTTGGCAAAAACACTTAGATAATCCCCAAATGCGATCAAACAGTATGCTTGTGTAGCCTAAGATACTTGGCAAAATCACTTGGATACTCACTGAATGTGATTGAACATTGTGCTTGTGTAGCCTAAGATACTTGGAAGAAACACTTGGATACTCACTTAATGCGTAAAATGGTATACAAAACCCTAGTTAGTTGTGAGAACGTATTTGTACCCAAAGTATGAATCTGAGTATTCTATGGGTAATGTGATGACTTAGTACAAATAATGAACCTAATGGTAACTCATGTATGTATACTTGCCTAAAAGTATGGATGTCAATTTGCATTTGTTAACGGGGATCCCCGTGGGGATTATTTGTTCAGAGCTCCGAAGTCGGGGATTTTCCCCCCGTGGGGATGGAGATGGAAGAAAAAGTTCCCCGATGACACTTCGGGGCGAGGATCAGGGAAGTATCCTCCACCATGTGAATTCCACAACCCCGACCATATTATTTAACTTTTATATATAATTATATAATTTTACATGTTTTTTATTTTTATTTTTTAAAATTAATATATTAGGAAATGAAGGGTCGCCAGTGGATCATTTGATTTTTTTTGTTTCATTGTATAATATATTGTTTCACTATCCAAGTACCCAACCCTAAAAAGTGCACCTATTACATAAAGTGTACACACTGTCTCCTCAACTTCTTTTCTCAATTCTCTTTATCTCCTCCATTCCTCGTCTCATTTGTTCTCATCAGCATCACAACAACCACTCTTCTTTGTTCATAGTGCTTATGGTAATTATTCTTCAACTTCACTATACTTCAATTAATAACTTGTTTTTCATTCAACTAGTAAATTAGTGGTTATGTTTTCATAACTGCAAGTGCTTTTGCATTTTTTTGTTATTGGTGCAAGATGAGTTTTTATATTTTTTAAAGATGCAAAATATATGTTATATATATATTTTTTAAAATACTAGTGTGATATTTTTGATTGAAAAGTATAGAATATTTTTAAGATTCGATCTCTGTGGATCTCTGATTCTCCATGGGGATATGTGGGGATGGGGATGAGGAAAAATACTCTTTCGTGGCGGGGATTAGAGATGGGAATGGGGAAAATATTTAGGGGCGGGGCGAGGAGTAGGAAAGCATCCTTCACACATTCCTTGCTCTGTTGACATCCGTACATAATATATATATATATATATATATATATATATATATATATATATATATATATATATGGCAAATTAGTAACCTAGGGTCAATAAAGAATCCTAAAATAAGGATGTACAGGAGTGATGTACTTTGTTCATGATAGATTTGATGTACTTTTTGAGATCATGTGAATCTCTTAAGTGGAAATTCGGTTCCTACATCTTGGCGAATTAGTAATTTAAAACATAGGAGAGTAAGTCCCGACGTAGCATGTATTAAGACATCCCTAGTCGTTCCCTTGAGGGTAGTAAGACCCAAAAGTAGGGTAGTTGTGTGGGCGGTGAATTAGTTGTTCGCATATCCGATTCAACCAGACCAAAATCTGTAGCTCCTTGGTTCTCCTAGCAAGGCTAAGTAGGAAGCCGTGTTTCACTTGTGAATGGAGTGGATATGCTTCAATTTCTAGTTTGTGTAATAACACGGGAGTGTAGAATTAATAAGACGTGGAGGGAATTAGTAACCTTGTAGAGCTGAGTGGACCCTTAAGATAGGGGACTTCATTGAGATTTAGTAATCTCACTCCAATCATGTTGTTGTTTTTCAGGTAAGCTATAGGAGTTGGAGGATTTACTAGAAGACCCAGAGGTTGAAGGCTTTGGTGTCTAATGAATGTTTTCTGCTATATTCTCCTGTTTAGTATATTTTTAGACATCATATGTATTACTGTTATGTAGGTTGTACCTTGATGTAGTACACTTTTGGATATCATTTAGATGGTGTTTGTTTCAAATTTTTAATCATTTACGTAATACGATTCTAGACAGTATTATGTGGGCTGTTACAAATTCTTTCTCTAGGAAGTCTAAAGATGGTTTTGAGTTTCCATTGCTACTTGAGCATTCTAGTGTAGTGTGACATGTGCAAATTTTAAGGTTTACCTTGGAAGTTTGTTTTCAATGTCACAATACTATCGGTTCATAACTCCTTTTGATTTAGTTTTCTAATAGTATGAGATCTGGCAGTAGAAGATCGTCATTCTTGCAATGTTCCCTTTCTAATCTCCTTAACTACAAAAATCATAATTGATGTTGGATAGGGAGGTTTGAAGGAGCTTTTTGATCTCGATCTAGCTTTTTGGATCAAATGAGATCGGGTCATGGAATTTCGCAGGGATCAATTGTTGATTCTCATATACGACACCAATGTTTCGTACTAGAATCAGAATTATGATTGATTTGTAAGGATGGACATTGAAGATGGTAGATCTACAAAATTAACACTTTAATGCTCAAATCAACTACAAAATTCAAAATAAGTAAAGTGTAAGTCTAAAAAGTATGTCCCTTATATTTTACATATGAGTTATATATATATGATGGACAATTTTAATGGATATTGCCTTATTAAATTTATTACTTAAATCTTACTTGTATTGGATACTTAACCGGCTCAGAATAGAAACATTCATTAATAAAGTTTAGTACCTTGTGAAATACTCTTTCCGGCTTTATTTATAAATAAAGATTTTCTTTTTAGGTTTATTGAGTAATGAATGTGTCTGGTCTATTATGTAGACCAGATACATCCACTATTCAATGAGTCTAAAAAAAAATTTGCTTATAAATAAGGCCGGAGGGAGTATATGTTACATGATTTTTATAATATTGATATAAAAATATTATAAAATGTTATTAGACTTTATTGTTTTAAAAGTAGAAGTCGTTTAAAAAAATTATAAATATCATTTTTTAACGCAAAATTTAAAAGAGCATCAAACCCAATTCAAAATGCATTTCTTAAAAACACTAGATATTCAATTTTCTTATAGTTAGATCATATTTAATTAACCTCAAAAAAGAAGAAACGAAACACTATACTAAACCACATGTATGGTGCAAAACTGCAAATAGAAACATACAGATATTCTTTATTAGAGGGGTTACGTGTGCAAAATTTGAAAACGAATGGAGAAAAATTACAAGAAAATCATTTTCAAATAACTTGCGAAATATATTATGTATTTATTACCAATATATAAAGAGAAATGAGATTTAATAATCCAAACATCATTCTAGAGAAAAATAAATTGTGTGGCCAATTAAAATCATTCAGCTAAGATTATTGTCAATATTATCACGAAAACAATTGATAATTTCTACTTCTGTACCAATTTCCCTTCCAAACATAAAAGTGGTTAATAGGGGTGTGCATAGTTGGTTATTTTCAAAAATCAAATCATAACCATTTTAAAACCATTTAAATGGTTTGAATTTATAACCATAATTACATTTTAATCAAAATTGGTTATATAACCGGTTATAAATTTGGTTATGATTATATAACCGTTTTTTTTTTAAATTCAGTTTTAAAAATTATTTTTTTTCAAAAAAAATTATTTATTTTGACAATTAAAATATTTGGATTTGGATAATAACCGAATCCAAAATAATTTAACCGGTTAATGACCATTTAACTATATCCGGATTATATGAATGGATAACCAAACCATTAATAACTAAACCGGTTAATAACCGTTCAATTATATCCGGATATTTAAAAGTGGTTTAGATTTGGTTATGGATTTGGGCATCACAATCGGATATTTTGCACACCCCTATGTACCACATTTATGTTTGGAAGGGAAAAAATTACCACTTTTATTTTCCATACAACTTTAATTGTTTATTTTTCAATTCTATCTTATTAATTTTTGGGTTAATATATAGACGCTTTTTAAAAAAACCTATAAATTTTCCACATCCCGTCATAAAAAAAATATAGGAGGTATAAGTTGAACTCTCTCCCTCCTATGCCTTACCACTAGATGATTTTATTTATATTATCAATGTTGTCATGTATTGAATAGTATTAACAACATAGTTACTTTGTATTTACAATTCCAATAGTTTTCTCTACTGTCTTCTTTTTTTTATTATCAATGAAATCTTTCCTTTTTTTATTATTGCCTATTCTTGTTTATCAATAACAAAGATTTTGAGAATTACTAATTAACAAAAAAAAACATGGAATTCAGAAAATATGCCAAGTGATAAATTGTTGAAAAAAATTTTAAATGCGGTAACGGGAATTCGAAGCAAGATACCTTATAGCTATATTCCCTCTGTTCCCCAAAAAACCAAGAGAATAGGTTTTTTGTTTTTTATGTATACAAAATTGCGCTCAATTATAGCTTTGTTATCTCAGTTTTTAGAACACCGAGGTAAAATGTTGTTTATTTTATTAAAAAAATCAAACAAAACACTCTCAGGACATATACTCTCGATTTTTAGCATGTTCGAGATGAAAGCTTTGTCATAAAAAGTGTTATTCGTTGTAGTGATGTTTCCAGTTGTACAATTGGATTGTACAAGTATTGTGTTCTTGGAAAACACTGTAGAGTTCGTTTCAAAATCAGGCAACACAAGACAAAGGAATCTTAGACTGTGTCCATTCTAATGTCTGAGGACCTACAAAAGAGCCATCTGTTGGAGGTTCCAGGTACTTTGTGACATTCAGTCATGATTTTCTCATAAGGTCTTAGTTTATTTCATGAAATATAAATCAGAGGTCTTTGCCAAGTTCAAACTATGGAAGGCAGAGGTTGAGAACTAGACAGGGAGAAAAATAAAATATTTACAATCTGATAATGGAACTGAATACACATACAAGAAGTTCATGCATTTATGTGAAGAGAATGGAATCCAGAGGCACTTTTCTATGAGGAAGACACCACAGCAGAATGGTGTTGCAGAGAGGATGAACATGACTCTGACGGAGAAGGAAATGTGCCTTTGATTCAATGTTGGTTTTTCAAAAGGTTTTCGGCATCAACACTCAATATGGCATGGTAAATAGTCAACAGATCACCACGAGCTTTATTGAATGACAAGGTTGCAGAGGAGATGTGGACAACTAATCCCATTAATTTGAGTAATTTGAGAATTTTTAGGTGTCTAGCATATGTGCATATTTTCAGTGAGGATCGGTCTAAATTTGACCTCAAGTTAAAACAATGCATTTTTATTGGCTACAATAAAGGTGTGAAGGGGTATAAGTTATGGGATCCGATTAAGAGGAATGTGGTTTTCAGCAAAGATATTATATTTAATAAGCAACCAATGTTGAAATAGTCAGATGTGACAGTTGTTCCATATACTAAGGTAGAAAGTTCCAGTCAAGACAAGATTCAAGTGGACATTAAGGAGCCACTAGTGAGTCCAAGTCAGATTGTAGCCCAATAATAGAATGAACCAAGCTTAAATTCAAGTGGAGTACAAGACTATACACTTGTGCATGATAAAGAATCATGTCGTATTATACCTCCAATGAGATATGGGTTTGAAGACTTAACAGCATATGCTCTTCTCACTGGTTCAAGAGACCCTTCTACCTTTCGAGAGGCTACGACTAGCCAGGAGAAAGATAAGTGGATGAGTGCTATGGTGGAGGAGATGGAGTTCTTGAAAAAGAATAAGACATGGGATCTTGTTCAGCTGCCACAAGGAAATAGAGCTATTGGTTGCAAGTGGGTGTACAAGAAAAAGCCAGCAGTAACAGAAAAAAGAAGGGGAAAATTTCAAGGCTAGCCTAGTTTCAAAGGGGTATTCACAACATAATAGAATTGATTATGATGATATTTTTGGTCATTAGGCACACTTCAATCGGAGCAATATTGACCCTGGTAGCCAACATGAATATGCATTTAGAGTAAATGAATGTGAAAATAAATTTCCTTTATGCTAATCTAGAGGAGAAAATCTACATGGAGCATCCAGAGGAATTCACTGATATTGGACATGGCAAACTTGTTTGTAAATTGAAGAGGTCTTTGTATGGCTTGAAGCATTCTCCAAGTTAGTGGTACAAGCGCTTTAATTTATACATGCTTTGTATTGGCTATAGAATGTGTGATTATGATTTTCATGTTTATGTGAGGAGCCTTGATGATGGTTCTTTTATTTTCCTGTTACTTTATATTGATGATATGTTGATTGATGGCAACCATTTGCGTGATGTAAATGATTTAAAGACCAAGTTGGGTAAGGAGTTTAATATAAAGGATCTTGGTGTTGCAAAGAAGATTCTTGGGATGGAAATTCACAGGGACAGAGGAGCTAAGAAATTATGATTGTCTCAGAAAAGCTACGTTGAAGGTGTTTTGAGTAGATTTGACATGAGTAAATCAAATCATGTGAGTACTCCATTAGAAAATCAGGGCCGGCCCTGGGCCAGGGCAACCAGGCCCACAGTCCAGGGCCTCCAAAAATATAGGGGCCTCATTTTTTTTGTCTTGGGCTTTAAAATTTTTAACATATAGTATTTATATAAGTTATGTTTAGAAAACGTAAAACGAATTCCACTGTAGCCTAGCGGTTCTGTCCAACTCTATGAAACCATTGGTCTTGTGTTCAATACCAGCTGTGGCCAATAATTTTTTTATAATTTGTTTTCAAAAACTACCATATTTTGTCATATTTTATGTATACGTACTTTTTTAAATTTATTTCTAAAAACTATCATATTTTATACATATGTAATTTTTTTAATACGTGCTTTTTTGAAATTTATTTCTAAAAACTTCCATATTTTATACATATGTAATTTTTTTTTTAAATTTCTTTTAGAAAATTGCTATGTTTTATAATCATTATAAAATATTAAAATTAAATTATGAGTATTATTATTTGAGACGACCCTGCTATCGAATATTGATTAAAATATGACCTCTTTTTAATTTTGATGTTGTTGATATTATTTATAATTTAAATAATTAATATTTTTTTCTACAAAAAAAATATTTATGTTCTACAAAAAAATTATATTTTTTATTATGGATCATTTTTATTATTTGTCCCGGGCCTCTAAATTGCCAGGATCGACCCTGTAGAAAATCATGTTAAACTCTCTTTGGAATAGTGTCTGAAGACAGATTTCTAGTTTGAAGATATGTCTAAGATTCCATTTGCCAATGTAGATGGTTGTTTGATGTATGTTATGGTTTGCACTAGACCGAATTTAGCACAAGCAGTTAGTCAAGTGTGTAAGTTCATGTCCAAGCCAAGTAAGCAACATTGGGTAGCAATAAAGTGGATCATGAGATGCTTGAAATGTACAACAAATTGTGGTATCATGTTCAGCATGGAGCAGGGTATTCCATCAATTGTGGGATATGTGGATTCTGACTATGCAGGTGATCTGGATGATAGGATGTTTGCAACAGTGTATGTATTCACTCTTATGGGAGGACTTATATGCTGGAAATCATCAGTTCAATCCATGATTTTTATGTCTACAACTGAGACAGAATACATGGCAATAGCTTAAGCTGCCAAAAAAACATTGTGGCTTATAATGTTAGTGAAAATTTTGGATATTGAGAAAGGTGGAGTTCAATTGCAGTTTAATATTCAGAGTGCTACCTATTTGGTGATCAATCAGGTGTATTATGCTAGGACCAAGCATATTTTGACCAAGCCAGTCACCAGTGACAAGCTCAAACATTATTTAGACCTATTACATGTTTATTAGTGTTAAGCAGGAGGTATACTGTAACACCCCATAAATTTCTTTATTTAATTTAATTAATTTTTTTATTAAATAATAGAATTAATTGAATTATTTGAGAAATATGGATTAATAAGGCTAATGGGCCAGTGTCGCAAGTAGCAATTGGGGGGTGTGTCAGTTGCAAAGCCTTTTTTTCTAAAATAAGGTTATATTTTCATAAAATAGAAAAGAGGAGGATTTTGTGAAAAGAGAACCAAAAGGGAGAAGAAAAGAGCTGAACGTGAAATTGGGAGAAGAGCAAGAGTGAAGAGCAAGGGCATCCAAGAATTCGACATCGAGGTAAGGGGGGATTCTTCTCATTAACCTCTATTATGGGTTGTATGAATGATTCAATAGAGTTTGTATGTTAGGATTCTGAATTGGATTGTATGTCGGGTTTGGGGTTTTGGGGTTTATAGAACTTTGGTTCAATTTATGTTGTGAATGATTATTGGTGTTAAATAATGATGTTAAGCATGATTAGAAGTATGTGTAAATGTGCAAATTGTGTTGTATGTGTGGTTCACTTCTGAAATTCGTACTGGTATGATTTTGAGGGCATTTGGGATGTATAGAATACTGTTTTCTGTAGGTTGGGGTTTCTGAAATCGCCGGTTCGCGCCGCGTGCACAGGGTTGGCGCCGCGAATAGGTGGGCAGAATGCCAGGATGTTGTGATACGCACAGGTCGCGCCGCGTACCTATGTTGGCGCCGCGAAGGCGTAACTTTTTCTCATTTCGTGTCGCATACAGGTGTTTGCGCCGCGAATAGCTTGGCAGAGAGCCAAGGATTTTTGGAACGCTCAGTTCGCGCCGCGAACCAAGTTGGCGCCGCGTGCTGTTGATGTTTGGGACTTTTTTTAAAAGTTTAACGATGCATAACTTTTTAACTGTTAGTCCGTTTGATGTGCCGTTTCGAGCACAGTGAAGCTAATTAAGCGATTTACGCAATAAAATAGTGTTTTGAGTTGTGACTCGATTTTATTTTAAAACACTTGATTTAATTGGTTGTGGTGGTTTATGCGTACAAATGCACTGGTGAATGTTTTGACTATTAACTCGTCTTGGTTGTGATTGATGATTAATATACATGTGTTGCTGATGTAAAATGTATATTTGAGATGGTTGAAAAAAAATAGCATAACTATTGTGTGGCTATTGTTACTGAATCGGTTGATGATTATGATTGTTCAGTTGTTTGGTATTGATGATTAGCATGCGGTATGTGATGCATGCATTTCATAATCATGTTGTGGGCTGTATCCCTTATGGTGGTGGGACAGCGGTAGCTAATTCCCATTGTGTGGAATTGGTGAGAGAAGTAGCCGAATTTTTATGGTGGTGGATCGGTGAGATGGGTTATCCCATGTTTGGTACCACATGTATTTAGTTGCATTGCATTAGGTTGTTGTGTATAATTGTAACATGAATGGAAGTAGTCCAATGTTATAATTTGTGTGTATTTGGTATGGATGATTGTATCTGATGAATGTTGCTAAACTATCTGAATATAATTGAATTTGGGTGAATGATGTATGAATGAAGTTGTATTGTTTATATTCCTATAACATTTGTTAATGCGAATGAAACTCACCCTTACTGTTGTTATTTTTTTTCAGATTGAGGAGTAGCTTGTGTACTTGGTAAGGATTAGCTCGTCAAGTAATTCGTTAGAGTCAATTAGGTCTGTGTCATGCTCTGGTCGTGTAACACTGGGGACGTTATTTTAGGATTGGTTGATAAATCCTTGTTTTGTTTATGGTTTATGGTTGGATCATGAGTCTCCGACTCTGGATGTTTAATTATTCAGTTGTTAAGAATATTCCGCTGTGTTAACATGATATCTGAATAATTTTTGGTTTATCGTTCCTTTATGGCATGACATGAATCTTTGTTTATCTTATTGGAGTTGTAATACCCTTTTTCATGTTTACTCTGATTTTTGTTAAATTTTCCGCGGGGTCTAGAAGGGTGTTACAATAGTGCTATCAGAGCATAGTCGGTCGTTTGAGTCAGAGTCTTAGTGTCGGTTAATCCTTCGTATACGATTAGTGTAAGGTTGACACAGTCGATACTTCTTGTTCCAATGAATATTGTCTAATATTTAGTAGAACAATGGCTGGAAGAGGAGGAAGAAATGACGACGCGATTGCTGAGGCTCTGGGCATGATGCTGGTGTATTAGTAGGGAATGCCAATGGAGCTGGTATTGGTGCTAACAGGCAGCTGAACAGTTTTCAGAGGAACAATCCTCCGTTGTCCAAAGGCACACACGATCCCGAAGGCGCTCAGAGGTGGCTGAAGGAAATTGAAAGGATCTTCAGAGTGATCGATTGTGCTGAAAATATGAAGGTGAGGTATGGGACTCACATGCTGTCTGAAGAAGCTGATGATTGGTGGATTGTAGTAGGATCTATGAAGAGGATAACCTCAAGCTGAAGTCATCTCACTCCCGCGAGTTAGTTGACAAGAAAGGGAAGAAGCCTATGGACCGTGGTAAACCATATGGTAGGGGTAATTATAAGGCTGGAGGTTGGAAGAAGCCTAGTGGGGGAGACTCTAGTGTCCCTGTTAAGTGCTTTAAGTGTGGGGAACCTGGACATCGTGTTCACGAGTGCAAAAGCGAAGAGAAGAAGTGCTACAGGTGTGGTAAAGCAGACCACATTGCTGTTGACTGCAAGGGAAGGGCTGTGACTTGTTATAACTGTGGTGAAGAGGGCCATATTAGTCCACAGTGTCCTAAGCCAAAGAAGAATCAAGCTGGGGGTAAAGTTTTCGCTTTATCAGGTTCAGAGACTACTCCAGAGGATCGATTGATTAAAGGTACGTGTTTTATCCATGGCACTCCTTTAATTGCAATAATAGATACTAGGGCAACTCACTCGTTTATTTAGTTGGATTGTGCTAAACGTCTGAACTTGGAAATATCTGATATTCATGGAAGTATGATCATTGACACTCCTGCGTCGGGTTCAGTGACTACTTCGTTTGCCTGTTTGAACTGTCCAATTGATATTTTTGGTAGAGAGTTTGGAATGGACTTAGTGTGCCTTCCGTTGGAACAACTTGATGTCATCCTGGGTATGAATTGGTTGCAATTTAATCGGGTTCATATCAACTGTTTCACGAAGACGGTTATTTTTCTGGAAGATGTCGGTGTTGAGAGTTTAGCAATGACTGCTAGACAAGTGGATGAAGCAATGAAGGACGAGGCTGCCTTGTTTATGTTGATTGTATCCATGGAAGTAAAGAAGAAAGCGGTGAGCAGTGATTTACCGGTAGTATGTGAATTCCTAGAAGTCCTTCCAGAAGATGTAAGAGAGTTACCGCCAGAGAGGGAGGTAGAATTTGCTATTGAGTTAGTTCCTGGAACTAGTCCTGTGTCGATGGCACCGTATCGTATGTCGGCATCTGAATTAGCGGAGTTGAAGAGTCAACTAGAAGAGTTACTGGAAAAAGAATTCATTCGTCCTAGTGTGTCGCCGTGGGGTGCGCCGGTGTTGTTGGTAAAGAAGAAATAAGGCTCTATGAGATTGTGGGTGGATTATAGACAGCTGAATAAAGTTTCTATCAAGAATCGGTATCCATTACCGAGGATTGATGATTTGATGGATCAATTGGTTGGTGCGAGTGTGTTCAGCAAAATTGACTTAAGGTCGGGATATCATCATATTCGGGTGAAGACGGACGATATTCAAAAAACGGCATTTAGAACAAGGTATGGCCATTACGAGTATACAGTGATGCCATTTGGAGTGACTAATGCGCCAGGTGTTTTCATGGAGTATATGAATAGGATCTTCCATCCTTACCTGGATCAGTTTGTGGTGGTATTTATCGATGATATTCTAATATATTCTAAGAGTGAAGAAGAACATACAGAGCATTTAAGGGTGGTATTAGAACTACTGAAGGAAAAGAAACTTTATGCGAAACTGTTAAAGTGTGAGTTCTCGCTAAGTAAAGTAAGCTTTCTTGGGCATGTAATTTCTAAAGATGGTATTGCCATTGACCCAACGAAAGTAGAAGCAGTGTCTCAATGGGAAGCTCCGAAGTCAGTTTCCGAAATCCGTAGTTTCCTTGGTCTTGCGGGTTACTATAGAAAGTTCATTGAAGGTTTTTCAAAGTTAGTGTTGTCGTTAACTAAGTTGACTAGGAAGGGTCAAGCATTCATCTGGGATTCGAAATGTGAAGAAGGATTCCAAGAGTTGAAGAAGAGGTTGACTAGTGCACCGATCTTGATTTTGCCGAATCCGGCGGAATCTTTTGTTGTATATTGTGATGCTTCGTTGTTGGGATTAGGAGGTGTACTAATGCAGAATCAACAGGTAGTCGCTTATGCGTCGAGACAACTCAAAGTACATGAGAGAAACTATCCGACTCATGACTTAGAGTTGGCAGCAGTGGTATTTGTGTTGAAATTGTGGAGACATTATCTGTATGGTTCGAGGTTTGAAGTGTTTAGTGATCACAAGAGCCTGAAGTATCTCTTTGATCAAAAAGAGATGAATATGAGGCAAACAAGGTGGTTAGAGTTCCTTAAGGATTATGATTTTGGGCTGAATTACCATTTGATTAAAGCAAACGTGGTTGCCGATGCTTTGAGTAGGAAGTCCTTGCATATGTCTATGCTTATGGTAAGAGAATTGGATTTAATTGAACAATTCAGAGATTTGAGTTTAGTATGCGAAGACACTCCTGTCAGTGTTAAGTTGGGTATGCTGAAACTGACTAGTGGTATTCTGGAAGAGATTCGAGAAGGTCAGAAAGCTGATGTAGAGTTGGTGGATAAGTTGACTCTGATTAACCAAGGCAAGGGAGGTGAATTCAGAATCGACGAGAATGGTATTATAAGGTTTGGTAACCGTGTTTGTGTTCCTAATGTTTCCGAATTGAGGAAGAGTATTCTCGAAGAAGGACATCGTAGTGGATTGAGTATTCATCCTGGTGCTACCAAGATGTATCATGATTTAAAGAAGCTGTTTTGGTGGCCTGGAATGAAAAAGGAAATAGCTGAATTTGTCTATGCTTGTTTGACTTGCCAGAAGTTGAAGATTGAGCATCAGAAACCGTATGGAGCTATGCAACCGTTATTTATTCCAGAATGGAAGTGGGATAGTATATCTATGGATTTTGTTTCTGGTTTGCCGAAGACAGTGAAGAACTATGAAGCCATTTGGGTTATTGTAGACAGGTTGACAAAGTCTGCTCATTTTATACCAATGAGAATGGATTACCCGATGGAGAGACTTGCTCAATTGTACATTGAGAAGATAGTGAGTTTACATGGTATTCCTTCGAGTATCGTGTCAGATAGAGATCCAAGGTTTACATCCAAATTTTGGGAAGGTTTGCAGAAGGCTTTGGGTACTAAGCTGAGATTGAGTTCTGCTTATCATCCGCAGACGGATGGACAGACAGAAAGAACTATTCAATCGCTAGAAGATTTGTTGCGTGCTTGTGTGTTAGAAAAAGGTGGTACTTGGGATAGTTATCTACCCTTGATCGAATTTACCTACAATAATAGCTTTCACTCGAGTATTGGTATGGCTCTGTTTGAAGCTTTGTATGGTCGGAGGTGTAGGACGCCTTTATGTTGGTATGAATCTGGCGAAAGTGCGGTGATTGGACCAGAGATTGTTCAAGAAATGACGGAAAAGATTAAGATGATTCAGGAGAAGATGAAGGCTTCTCAAAGTCGTCAGAAGAGTTATCATGACAAGAGGCGGAGAACACTTGAATTTCAAGAAGGAGATCACGTGTTTATGAGAGTTACTCCTATGACTGGTATCGGACGAGCTCTAAAGTCAAGGAAGTTGACTCCGTGTTTTATTGGTCCGTTTCAGATTTCAGAAAGAGTAAGAGATGTGGCGTATCACATTGCGTTGCCACCGACGCTTGCAAATCTGCATGATGTATTCCATGTGTCGCAGTTGAGGAAATACATTGCTGATCCGTCGCATGTGATCCAAGTGGATGATGTACAGGTAAAGGATAATCTAACAGTTGAAGCTTTGCCTATGAGGATTGAAGATCGGAAGGTGAAACAATTGCGTATCAAGGAGATAGCGTTGGTCAGAGTAGCTTGGGGGGACCAGCCGGTGGAAATGTTACATGGGAATTGGAGAGCCAGATGAAGGACTCCTACCCAGAACTCTTTGCCTAAGGTATGTTTTCGAGGACGAAAACTTTTCTAGTGGGGGAGGGTTGTAACACCCCATAAATTTCTTTATTTAATTTAATTAATTTTTTATTAAATAATAGAATTAATTGAATTATTTGAGAAATATGGATTAATAAGGCTAATGGGCCAGTGTCACAAGTAGCAATTGGGGGGTGTGTCAGTTGCAAAGCCTTTTTTTCTAAAATAAGGTTATATTTTCATAAAATAGAAAAGAGGAGGATTTTGTGAAAAGAGAACCAAAAGGGAGAAGAAAAGAGCTGAACGTGAAATTGGGAGAAGAGCAAGAGTGAAGAGCAAGGGCATCCAAGAATTCGACATCGAGGTAAGGGGGGATTCTTCTCATTAACCTCTATTATGGGTTGTATGAATGATTCAATAGAGTTTTTATGTTAGGATTCTGAATTGGATTGTATGTCGGGTTTGGGGTTTTGGGGTTTATAGAACTTTGGTTCAATTTATCTTCTGAATGATGATTGGTGTTGAATAATGATATTAAGCATGATTAGAAGTATGTGTAAATGTGCAAATTATGTTGTATGTGTGGTTCACTTCTGAAATTCGTACTGGTATGATTTTGAGGGCATTTGGGATGTATAGGATACTGTTTTCGGCAAGTTGGGGTTTCTGAAATCGCCGGTTCGCGCCGCGTGCACAGGGTTGGCGCCGCGAACAGGTGGGCAGAATGCCAGGATGTTGTGATACGCACAGGTCGCGCCGCGTACCTATGTTGGCGCCGCGAAGGCGTAACTTTTTCTCGTTTCGCGTCGCGTACAGGTGTTTGCGCCGCGAATAGCTTGGCAGAGAGCCAAGGATTTTTGGAACGCTCAGTTCGCGCCGCGAACCAAGTTGGCGCCGCGTGCTGTTGATGTTTGGGACTTTTTTTAAAAGTTTAACGATGCATAAATTTTTAACTGTTAGTCCGTTTGATGTGCCGTTTCGAGCACAGTGAAGCTAATTAAGCGATTTACGCAATAAAATAGTGTTTTGAGTTGTGACTCGATTTTATTTTAAAACACTTGATTTAATTGGTTGTGATGGTTTATGCGTACAAATGCACTGGTGAATGTTTTGACTATTAACTCGTCTTGGTTGTGATTGATGATTAATATACATGTGTTGCTGATGTAAAATGTATATTTGAGATGGTTGAAAAAAATAGCATAACTATTGTGTGGCTATTGTTACTGCATCGGTTGATGATTATGATTGTTCAGTTGTTTGGTATTGATGATTAGCATGCGGTATGTGATGCATGCATTTCATAATCATGTTGTGGGCTGTATCCCTTATGGTGGTGGGACAGCGGTAGCTAATTCCCATTGTGTGGAATTGGTGAGAGAAGTAGCCGAATTTTTATGGTGGTGGATCGGTGAGATGGGTTATCCCATGTTTGGTACCACATGCATTTAGTTGCATTGCATTAGGTTGTTGTGTATAATTGTAACATGAATGGAAGTAGTCCAATGTTATAATTTGTGTGTATTTGGTATGGATGATTGTATCTGATGAATGTTGCTAAACTATCTGAATATAATTGAATTTGGGTGAATGATGTATGAATGAAGTTGTATTGTTTATATTCCTATAACATTTGTTAATGCGAATGAAACTCACCCTTACTGTTGTTATTTTTTTCAGATTGAGGAGTAGCTTGTGTACTTGGTGAGGATTAGCTCGTCAAGTAATTTGTTAGAGTCAGTTGGGTCTGTGTCATGCTCTGGTCGTGTAACACTGGGGACGTTATTTTAGGATTGGTTGATAAATCCTTGTTTTGTTTATGGTTTATGGTTGGATCATGAGTCTCCGACTCTGGATGTTTAATTATTCAGTTGTTAAGAATATTCCGCTGTGTTAACATGATATCTGAATAATTTTTGGTTTATCGTTCCTTTATGGCATGACATGAATCTTTGTTTATCTTATTGGAGTTGTAATACCCTTTTTCATGTTTACTCTGATTTTTGTTAACTTTTCTGCGGGGTCTAGAAGGGTGTTACATATACCTCCTTAGTTTCCATAATGAATTGTTATGCAATAAGTCTTCATAGGAGTTTGATATTCGCCAAGGTAAAGATTATTGAATATGACTCGTATTGTTGAGATAATTATGGGTTGTTGAGATAAGTATGGGTTGTTAAGGGTTTAACTCATATTTTTTAGATGATTATGAATTATTGAGATAACTATAGCTTGTTGAGAGAATAACTCATATTATTGAGATAATTATAGGTCGAGATAATTGTTTGTTAACAGAAACCAGGGCCGGCCATCCCCAAGTGCAACATAGGCTATAGCACTAGGCCCCAGATTATGGGGGGGGCCACGTCAAGTTCATTCTTTTTGCTTTTTATATTATTTTTTGTGCTTGCTTATCCGTTCTCACTCGGTTACTTTTTTGGTTTCCACTTTTACTATTTTTAGCAATACAAGATGCTTGTGACTGTGTGCCATCACAATAAATTAAATACATTAAATTTATATTAAATATGGTATGTTTAATCTTTTGAAAAAGTTTAAATCATTTGTTTTTAGACAAGGTGTATATATAATTTAGTTTGATTTGGTGATAGAAAATAAGTTAGTATTTTTGAGTAAAATAAATATAAATTAATTAATAGGTATTCTTTGAACTCTAAAGTTTTAGAGTGAGATATTATCTCTTCAACTTAAAATAATTTATATAGAAAAGACAACATTTCTATTTATTTTAATTTCTTTACCTCACCGTTTTTTAAATCTTAATCATTATATAGAACTAAATTTTATTACTTTTCAAAGCTCAATAATAAAACAATTTTTTGCGTCATTTTCACTCCAACTTAATTATCATCATTAATTTAGAAAACAAATAGATTCAATTTGTCTATTTATCATCATTCTAAATAAAATATAACTCAAACAAATTAACATGCTTTTAAACGGGCTCCAAATTTAGTGGAGTCTAATTATTTCTTTTTTAATTATAAAATAAAGGATTTTACACCTATTTTTTTTTATAAAAAAACAAGTGTAATTTATTTTCAACAATCTATCATTTTATATATGTTTTTTTAAAATCAAGAGTAAAATTATAATTTATAATTTTAAAATTTTTTTTGATCTAGAACAGGGCCCCAGGATTGAATGGGCCGGCCCTGACAGAAACTAGAGATTAGGGTTTTAGATAAACTAAAACCTCGTATTATATATATATATATATATATATATATATATATATATATATATATATATATATATATATATATATATATATATATATATATATATATATATATATATATATATATATATATATATAGGGGACGACTCAAGTGAGAACACTTGGTTATAAAGAGAAATGAGAACAATCAGTTATAGCCCTTAGATTCTATTAAATAAAATTTGTGGTATAGATTATATCTTACTTAAAATAAACATGCGACTAAATGTTATACATAATCATTTTTCTCAAATCTCAAAATTAATTCAAGAATCTTTTATGAATAAAATTAAATATTTCTTTCTTAAATAATTTTAGTTTTAAATTATAAAAAATTATTTAGAAATAAACTTACATAATTTTTATAATAAAATATTTTCAATAATAATTTTTATGAGAATGTTTTCACTACAATTTCAAAAAATAATAATTTTTAAAAATTCATAGAAAAAAGAAAAAAATTTAAATCTAATTTTAATGAGTATTTATTTAAACTATTTATTTTAAATAAATTTAAAATAAAAAAATTCTGTGTCAAAGAAATGTGATGCTAAAAAATTCATAGTTTAAAAAAAAAAACTATAACATACAAATATATATCATACAAATAGTGATATTGTTAAAATAATTTTATAATAAAATCTGATATAACTATTTCTATAATATTTATATTTACAGATTTTAAAATGCAATATTGTTAAAAATAAATAACACTATCAAAAATAGCATATATTAAAGATTCCTTATTTTGATATTTTTGAAAAATATAATTTTCATAGCATTACAAATATTTGATAAGAGAAATAAAATACGTGCATTGAATTTTTGTGATGATTATATGAATTGAAATTAAAACGAGATTGAAATTTAAATTAAAAATAAATAGTTTAAATTGATACTTATTAAAATTTGATTTATATATTTGAATCTTTTTTCTATGCCTTTTTTTTTATAGATTTTATTAAAATATTACAATTTCAAATTATAGTGAATAAATTTTTATTAACTCATTATTAAAAAATGTTTTTTATACAAATTATGCAATTTTACTTTATTAGAATATTTTATAATTAATGTTTAACAAATACTAAATATAAATATCTTAGAGAAGGAAATATTTAATTTTATTCATAAGAGATTCTTTAATTAATTTTGAGATTTGAGATAAATGATTGTGTGTAACATTTAATCGCATGTTCATTTTAAGTAAGATATAATCTATACCACAAATTTCATTTAAGAGAATCTAAGGGCTATAATTGATTGTTCTCATTTTTCATTATAACCAAGTGTTCTCACTTGAGTCGCCCCCATATATATATATATATATATATATATATATATATATATATATATATATATATATATATATATATATATATATATATTTGTGCGTGTGACTTGTAACAATGTAATCCATATGCAATTCACAAGACATAAATAAAGGAAACTATAGTTACTCTATAATCGAAGACGTAGGTAATTTGGTCGAACTGCGTGAACAAAGCTTTTGCGTGTTTCTCTCTATTCTGATATGTATTCGTGTTAGTGTTCTAACAGTGAGATATCTTGAATCTAAATAAGTGTATTGTGTATAAAGTATTCTTCTATTTAATTAAAAGATATCAAAAGACAATATTCAAATTAAAAAATGTACAAATGGCCAGCATCGAGTCAGTTTCAAGCCAAAGATTTCTCCAATTTTTTCTATAAGCATATTCGATAGCAAACATGATTTCATGCAATTCAACTTGAAAAAAGATGCAAACTCCAATCTTAGTTGAAAAAACTTCTAAGAATGTTCCTAAATTATCTATAAATATCTCAACACAAGTTGATATCTCAAGATTTCCTCTTGAAGCTCCATTGTATTACACTTAATCCAATTAAAACTAGGAAAACACCAATTAATTTGTATGATTATACAAGAGGTAGGAGATCGAAATTTGATGTCAAAACTTTTAATAAATATAAACTCTTTAATTGAAGAGTACGTGAATCATTTCAAAGAAGTATGTGTCATATACACATATTGTTTAACATGAAGAATGTCTCTATTAAAATCAATATTACCATTTTAAAACCTGATATTATTTATCATAATTACTATTGTTTACATTGTTTTTAAGTTAAAATAATTTTTTATTTTATATTTATAATAATAATAAAAGTTTAAATGCATTTGTGATCCTTCTATTATAATTTTTGTTAATCTTTTAACCATTCTTTAAAAACAGTCAGCTTTTTTATTCTTCTATTTAATATTTTTTGGTTTTTTAGTCCCTTCAGATTAGAAAAGATGACAGTGATGTGTCATTGATGAATAGGATAAAAATAAAAAATTAATATTAATTAATATGTTGTATGATGATTAGCATAGAAAAATAAAATAAAAATATTAATTAATATTTACAATATTTTTTTTTTTAATAAGCAATTCGGATCTAGCGGGTTTCGAACTTGAGACCTTGAGAGGAGCACACTCTCAAGACCCAAGCAATTCACCGCTAGACCACACACACACTTTACAACATTATTTGATAATAATATAAATAATATATTCAAAATAAAATAAAATAAAATAAATTATATTAAATTTTTAATTTTTTACAACATTTGTGCCATTACTTATAGTTTTTTTTTAATATTAATTATATTTTTTAGAAATTAATTTGAGAAATTAAATAATTAAAAGTTTAAAAATGGACAATTGTTGCTATTATGGTTCGAACCTGTAACCTAGAAATCAGGATGAGAGGTCCAATTAGTCAAAGCTTAGGCCAATATCTTCTTGGTCACATGCTCAAACCATGTTTGCAACAATTGGTTATTTTTGAACTTTTAATTATTTAATTTTTTAACAATTTCCAAAAAATATAATTAATTTTAAAAAAAGTATAATTAATTTCACAAATGTTATAGTAAAAAATATTAACATTTAATATAATTATTTTATATTTTATTTTAAATTTCATAGGTATAAATTTATATTCTTATTAAATAATATTATAAATATTAATTAATATTTTTAATTTTATTTTCTTATCCTAGTCATCATGCCACATATTAATTAATATTAATTTATTACTTTATATCCTATTCATCAATGTCATGTCACTACTACCTCTACAAATCTGAATGGGGATAAAAAAAAATCTATAAAATATTAAATGGAAGGATTAAAAAGTTGATTTTTTTTAATGAGAGATTACAAAAATTAAAAACTAAAATAGGGGGATAAAAGTGCATTTTAGCATGATAAAAATTTATCAATAGTTAATATTAATAATTGAATAAAATTATATTTCTATTCTTTATCATTTTTTAATGTATACAATTGGTCTAGTACGACAAATATTGCGGGACAAAATAATTTTTTTAAAAAATATTAAGGAAAAATATTATTTAATTAATGGATATTAACAAAAGTAATAGCATAAAATCGGCAAAAAAGTAATAACAATAAATTTGATAACAATGTGTATGTATTAGTTACTTGATTCGAATTATTTGTCAATAATAATCCGTAAATCTTAGCTTAATTGACAAAGAGTTTGCATGTACTTCCTGCTATCAGACCGGAGCATCAAGATACATAATTACTTATTGTAGTTTTTCTATGATCTCGGTTCACTACTTCACTTGTTAATTAGATATGTCTTCTATAATCTTGGTTCACTACTTCACTTGTTAATTAGATATGTCTTCCCAAACTAAGAGGTTGTTTGTTAATTTCCCTCCATTTGAAGCTTGTGTGAATCTAATGTAAACATCATTTTCTACCTCTAATCTTTTTTCTATCTTTCAACCAAAATATAGTCTTACCCGAGCCCTAAAATCAACCTCTATCACAAGAATGACATCAAAGTTGTCTTAAGTTTTCAAAGGCTCTAAATAGGTTAGTCATGGTTGAAATGTGATAAATCAAACATGGATCATATTTTGTCATGGTTTAACCATGACAAATATTTTAGAAGGTCTTTTTTAACCATGATTTAAACACGTCAAATTTTGGATCATGTGTGATAGTTTGCCTTACACGCCATCAAATACAACCCTGCATGACACGTTTATAATATGTTTGAATGAATGATTTTAACGAGGGTAAGTAAGTTTTTTAGAGAATTTAAAATGATTTGTCCAAAATATATTTTTTGGATAAATAAATATGGATCATTGTTAAAATGATGGAGATCTATGAATTATTTTGTCTAAATTAAAATTAAGAAATTTTAAATGACACCTAAAAAAATTTAAATACCACTTTCACTCTATTTAATTTGAATGTCAAATTGGTTATCATTAATATTTAAAATTTTGTAAGTTGGTCCTATTTTTTTTTATAAAATTTCAAATTGACTATAAATTTACTTAAAATTCCAATTTGATCCCTAAAAAATTTCAAAATTTAGAATTTCAAATTTACTCCTATTTTTTAAATTTATATTTTATATTTGACCAATACCTTTAAAATTTATAAAAATAATCCAAAAAATCTAACAGTGGATTTTTTAATACTTTATCAAAATAGAATAAAGGGAATTTGTTCTGGACTGATCAAAATAGTCCCACATTTCTCGATTGATGCCTTTTTTAAAGAACAAAACTGTGAGGGTTCTCACACCCAAAATAGACAATACCTCATAGCCGCAGTGACGTGAGCTTGAGGTTGACAAAAACATTTGTGTTGTCTATAAGAACTTGAAGTTTGCTTTGTTCTCCTTAGCCTCGAAGGGGGAGGATTGTTTTGGACTGACCAAAATAGTCTCACATTGCTTGGGAATCGAGACTAAGGGTAGTTTATATATGACATTCATACACCTAACTATTATTGCAGTAAAGTGCAAGCAAAAGATTTGGAAGAATTACTCTGGGGTTTATCGTGTCCACAAAGAATGGTTGGATTAGAATTCCATTCAACGGTTTCTTCGTTTATGAGCTCGGGTTAAAATGAACATAAAGTAAAAAGATATAAACAGGAAAATAAATACATTATTTGGAGAGAATTACTTATCAGGCCTGAATATATACTACTCATCACAAACTTAAACCTATCGATCAGTTGTACTCAACCTACGATACTCGTCATTACCATCATGTATCTCTCACATCAGTGTTCATCTCTGAAGCACCAATGAGTCGTATCAAAGCCAAGGTTATCTCTAATGCAAAGTTGCGAGAACATCTGTATTCTCGCGTCGGCGATCTCTCCCATGCAACTCAAACACTGAAGCATTAAGATTCGATACAAAGTGATTGTTAGCTCTAAATCCATCTCTAGAATCTAGAAGCTAATAGAAATCTATCCCTAATCAGAATCTGTGAGGCATATCTCTACAGCAACACAAATCCAAACACAAATGCAAAAAGATTATGGAAGATAACAATAATGATTTGTAAAGCAAGTTTTATACAACGCCATAAGCGATAAATATGCATAAGTTCAAAGTAAATATACAAACAAAACCCAATAAAAGAGAAATACACAAAGAGGAGAAGAGATAAACCAAATATCTCATGAGTTGTCAGCTTCGATTGATGAGCAATCCACCTCCTATCATCCAAATGCACGACCCGATTGTTGTTTTCTAAGTTAATCTAACCTAGGAATGAAAATGATGAATTTGGGACAAAAACTCCCCAAAAACATAACTTAAAAACTAAACTACATATAAACAAAATTCTCGTAGCCGCACTAAGCAAGCTCACTGCGCTTACCGGGCTTTGATTTATTAACAAGCTAAACCGCCTCTGGAGGAAAATATCTGGGCCTGAAAAAGTGACCGCGCTTAGCGACATGACCGCGCTAAGTGGGCTTCAAAACTCAGCTCTGCCACTAAAAGTGAAAGTGGTAGTGCGCTAGGACTTGGGAAAAGCGGTCTCTGCAGAATTTTCTTCCTTATTGATCTAAAACTGCACATTCGAAGTCGTGCCTTCGACACTTTATTGCTCGAGGCCCTAATACGCTCAAATACCTGCAAAATGAAGGAAAAATGGTCAAGAGGTATATAAATGAATAAAAAACTCAAGTATACTATTATTTACACAAAATTTGGGGTTTTACTACAAAAATCGAAAAAACAGAATCAATAAGTGCCACAAATATATACTCAAAATAATGACATTTTGGCAGTTATAACTAACCCAATGAGGTGCCTTTTTAAAAGGACAAAGTCGTGAGGGTTCTCTCACAGCCAAAGCGGACAATACCTCGTAGCCATAGTGGCGGAGGCTCGAGGTTTACCAAAATAGAATTTAATTAAAGCATTTGAGTACCTAGAATTCTAAATTTCATAAATATTTCTAATTACCTCATCAAAACGCACCATTAGTGATTTTTGGGATAAGTGTGATATGATATGGTTACCTTATTGTAAACTTGTCCTTCTATATGACATTGTTATCCGCATTGCTATCATTTGACACATCAAAGAAGAATCAGTAATAAATTGTCTAATTGGAATTCAATGGTTAACACATGATCATCTCCAATGTCTCCATAGTTGCAAACTCCTTAAAATTGGCCTCATTTGGTTCTATTCGCGTGGTTGTGATTTCAAATTGGCCTCCAAAGATCAACAAGATGAGAGGACTTAATAGAGATTCTGGTTTTTATCTAAACCAGTGCCAAAGATTTTGAGCAAAGTTGCAGTCAAATAAAAGGTGTTGGATACTCTTAGAGTCTTCCTTGCAAAGAGTGCACCAAGAAATTAAGTGACAACCCATGTTCATCAGAGTGTCATCTGTAGCTATCTTGTGCTCCATCAATTTCCAAATGAATAAGGACTTGGAGGGAGGAACATCTTTACTCCAAATGTATGAGGCTCGGGGGAAAGTGTTTAGAGGTCTATATTTAAACCCCAATGAAATATGACTCAATCTCCCAGCAGCAGAGTGGTGCCAAATTATTTGATATGGCTCCTCATGATCATGGAGGCTTAAAATAGGAAGCCTGTGATCAATTAATGGAAATAAATTATCCCAAGAAGGAGGAATGTTCCACTGGTCATCCAGGATAAGCTCTGACACCTTTGTATGTGTTAATACCTTGAGTAGCAAAGAAGCCCAAGTCATATTCCAAGTAGAATGGTTGGCCACTCTAAGTATCTAACTAGAAATTAATATCCTTACCATTTCCCATGATCCAACAAGAGTTATTAGAAATGATATGAAGTTCAAATATAATGCCTTGCCAAATTTAAGAGAATAATATGTGGTGTTTGATGACTCCATTGGATCTCATAGACTTGGCCTTCAAAATTTTAGCCTAAGGCTCCATGCTTGTCAGCATGTCCCAACTCAATTTGAGGTTACTAGCTTCATTGGGAGTGATACGTGATCAGAGACCAAGACCTTCTAGAGAGAGATATATGAGAGCAAACGTTCTTCCAAGCAACCATAATTATCTTTCTCTTATTAACATTTCCATTCTAAATAAAGTTACTAGATGAACTTTCAATGCTTTTGAGGAGAGATATAGGCCAAATGTAAATTGAGATTGAGTGGATTATCATGCTATGGATAACCGACTTCACAAGCATGACCATACCTCCCATAGACAAAATAGAGCCCTTATAGGATGCAAGTTTAGAGATGATTCTATCAGTAATGTGTTGCACGTATGAGGCCTTAACTATGCATTTGAAGAGAGGGACTCCAAGATAGTTGCAAGGTAAAGATCCTATGGAAAAACCAGTTATCCTGGATAAATGGTTGAGCCTAGAAATGGGGATGAAGCTATAGTAGATTTTAGATTGAGTTATTCTAAATATTTAGCCTGATGCAAGGGAATAAGTGGTAAAAAAATGTTTGTAAGGGCATTGGTGTTGGTAGTGCTTCCTGTATAGAAGAAGAATATATAATTACAAAGACCACATGTGAAGGAATATTGTTATGCCTACAACCTTTGATTAATTGGAGTTCATCAGTTGAGACAAACCTATAAATACCCATGCTAAAGGCCTCTTCTACAATATAGAAAAGAAGAGGAGACAATGGTTCATCTTGCATCAAACCCTTGGTGCACTTAAAGTAGTCATTTAAAGTGAAATTGAAGAAATAGAAAGAGAGGCAGAGGATAAGATAGATTGAATACAATTATAGAATGGCTCATTGAAACCAATAGTTTAGGAATGCTGAGAAGGAAACTCCAAGTTAAAGTGTCAAAGGCCTCTGAAATGTCAACTTTCATAGCTATGCCTCCACCTTGAGAGCTCTTATGAAATTGATTGACTACTTCATAATATAAACAGATGTAATCTCTCACATTTCTACCCTTGATAAAGCCCTTTTGTTCCCTAGAGATTAGGGTAGGCATAATTTTGGCAAGTCTGCCAGTCAGGAGCTTAGAGATAATCTTGAATTTGAAGTTGGCAAGATCTATAGGTCTAAAATTCTCCATAGTGTCTGAATCATTACTCTTGGGAATGAAAATTAGGGTGTTTGAGTTATAATTAGGCATGATCGATCCTGATTTGAAAAATTGGAAAGTGGCCTTATACATATCATTCTTAATTAAATCCCAATAAGTTTGGTAAAAAAACTCCACCAAAAACCATCAGGGCCAGGGGAACTATTCTTATAATTGAGACTAAAAATTGCTTTTTGAATATCCTCTTAAGAAGGTATCATAGTGAGCAAAGTGTTCAGGTTAACTTCAAGAAACTCGGGCATGGCCTCTTCTAGAGCCTTGAATCTTTGACTATTGTCTGTAAAATACAAAATGTTAGAGAAATAATTAACAACATGTGTTGACATGTTCTCTGGATCTTTAATGATGCCATTGTCGTTTCTCAAATAAGGAACGATACTCCCAGAGCTTTTGATTTTTGCCATTCTACGAAATAAGGCAGTGTTCCTATCACCCTCTAGATGCTATTTGATTGTTAATTTTTGGTTCCATAAGGCTTCTTCCATGGCTAAGAACTTTTTTCCACCTTAACCTGAGCCAACTTTTCTTGAGATATAGGAGAATCACATATGCCATCTGCAGGGATTTGAGCCTAAATTTGATGAAGTTTGTCTATTGAGGACTTGACCAATCTATTAATATCACCAAAAGTATCTTTGTTCCAAGTTTTGAGAATGATTTTGAGAATTTAAAGTTTTTTTAGAGGATGAACATGGGTGTTCGAACTATTTTTGATGAATTCATGACAATGGTCATGAAGAGTCCACATGGTGACAAATTTAAATTGATACATACAATTTTTTAGGAGTAAAAATGGCCTCAAACAAAATAGGGTAGTTGTCAGACCTTATCTTGGGGAGAGTGTAGACATTGACTAATAAGAAAGAAGAAAGCCAACTCTGAGTGGAAAAAACCTATCCAGTTTTCTGTCCACAGACCCAGATCCAGACCTACCAGTATACCATATGAAAAAGGCATATTTGGTAGGCAAGTCAACAAGGTCATTATTTGAATGCCAAAGCTAAAAAATATCAATGTAATGGGCTCTATTGTGGGTGAACCTTCCCCTATGACCATGAGCCCCAAGAATAACATTAAAGTCCCTAATGAAGCTCCAAGGGACCTTGTGAGAGGCTTGAATGTTAGATAGGTATGCCCATAGGTTTCTTCTATGCCTGTGAAAATTAAATGCATATGTTGCAACAATGCCCAGATGAACACAATTTTGAACAATTAAAAAAGTAACAAGTTAATCAATTATGAAAATGACTAAAGGGTTCAAAGGAACCACAAACTTGGAAGGTTGTTGTCTCTAGAGTTGACTACAAGAAGCTTAAGACCTAAAGAATCAAAGAACTTGGTGGAAAGATTAGCAAAATCCATCCATAGTTGAGCTAAAAGGCAAAAATCAGGATTATTTTATTAATCAAGTTATAACGTAATTCTAAGACTAAATATTATTATTTTTGTATCATTTCCAACTTATGTATTTTATAAAAATAATGTGTCTTGTGAAATTTTTATACTATTATCCGGTGTTATGCCGTGTTGATGAATATTATTAGATATTATATGATGTGTTTCATCCATTTTGTGGGTTAGAAATGAGTATAAATGTATTGAATTATGTTACAATATTGACTTTTTTTTGTTGAAACACAACCTACGAATCCGACCCAACCCAATCCAACCCATAAGTAAACGGGTCAATTCAGGTTGGTTTTGATAATAAAATTGCGGATTGGACGGTGAATTCAACCCATTAAAATTTTAACGAGTTGAATAATGGGTTAGAGTAAATCCGATTCGATCCAACTCATATATACCTCTACTTAGGTTTGTTTTTGTGTTTTTGCACTTTTGCTTCATTTATGTATTGGTTGTTTTTTTTCTTTTTTTTTAATGATTTTAATAATCTCTAAAATACTTTAGTGCTTACTATCTTATAACTTTTTTTTTGGTTGGCTCCACTTTATAAAAATATAAAGACAAACTTTAAATCCAAAATTCAAAAAAAGTTTTAAAAAAAAGCTAATTTTCTTTTAAAAAAAATAATTATAAACCCATTTCTTCCTTTCTAAACTTTAACGTCTTCTCGTCCTTAAACTTTGATACAATCCTCCCACCAAAAAAAGTTTTTCATAAAAAGATAAAAAACAATCTTTATTTGTTTACTTTATTTCACAATAGACGTGTGAATTGACAACATTTGGATTACAATTCAAAGTTCAAACAGAGAGGCATGATAAGGACACACTATACATTATGACCAAATAAATGAAGTTAGAGCCATTTTCAAGTTACTCACATCACAGAGCAAGGTGTTTTCTTGTTTTGGCGCTTTCGTTACAATATCAAAATCCAACCTTATTAATTCTACTTTTCTTGCCATTTTCACCACATTATTTAATTCTTTTTCTTTTTTCTTTTTTTATTTATTACTACCTCCGTTCATTTTTATAAGAGAAAATTCACTTTTTAGATTCATTGAATAATCAATGTATCTAGTCTATAAAGAGACCAAATACATTAGTTATTCAATGAACCTAAAAAATGACTTGTCTCTTATAAAAAGGAACGGAGGTAATTTATAGTTTTCTTCGCCACCCTCTTCAATTTAATTTCCTACGTTGGAAACTGCTAAACCTTTTTCCTCAGACGTTGTTAGTTCAAACAAAACCATCATTTCGTCTCTTCACCATTCTTTCTTTACTCTCAAATGGGTTTCTTTGCTACTTTCTTCGGTTTTCTTGGTTTCGCTATCGGAATTCCTCTTGGTCTTCTTGTTGGCTTTTTTCTCTTTGTTTATTCTGAAGCCAAGCCAGTCAAGGTTAACTCCTTCTTCTTCTTATTCTTGTTCTTCTTCTTCTTTTTGCATGTTCATTTTTTTCCGATTCAATATAGCCCATTGTTGATATAACTGTTTTTGAACTGAAGTTGGGTTTTAGATACCCATTTTCATTTTGAATTCTGGGTTTGTTTCAAAATTTGATTTTTTTTGCTTGAACTTTTTTTGAATGTTGCAGGTTCCTGTTGTTAGACCGATTAGTGAATTAGGTCCAATTGCTGTGCAAGAGCTTTTACCTGAGATTCCTCTCTGGGTTAAGACACCTGATTATGAACGAGTTAGTTTTTGTTTACTTACTTGTTCTTCTCAGCTTTGGATTTTGATGCTGTTGTTTTTGATTGGTTGTTGATATTTGAATGTTTGATCAGGTTGATTGGTTGAACAAGTTTTTATTGGATATGTGGCCTTTCTTGGAGAAGGTATTTGACTGATCGTATGGTAAAGTTTGCGTTTTTATTATTATTAGATGATGATGATGATGATGATGATGATGATGATGATGATGATGATGATGATTGTTCAATGGTGTTTTTTGTTTTTATGCACAGGCAATTTGTGGGGTGATTAGAACTACAGCAGAACCAATATTTGCTGAATACATTGGAAAGTATCAGATCAAAGGAATTGAGTTTGATCAATTGAGCCTTGGTACTCTTCCTCCTATTATCTGCGGTAAGTCGATCTTTTTGTGCGATTTTTTCGTCAAAAAATCCGAAATTCAACTATTTTATAAGAAATTTCACACTAAGACATATAGTTACATATTATTGTGTGTCATAAGAGTCGAGTAGTAGAGGTGCAATCAAGTTCTCGAGATCAACGGAGAGGTTGTGTTTGGAGTCCTGGAGTTCTTATCGCTGATTATGATTTGTCATCCTGTGTGCGAAAATTGACATACCAATTGAATGAAATTACTGCGTGAAAGTACTAATGAAGACAGAGTCTTCTTAAGTTTTCATAGGCTCTGTTTAGATTGACCACGGTTTAAGTGTGACAAGTCAAATAGGGGCCCTATTTTGTCATGATTTAACTGTTACAAATATTTTATGAGGCTCATTTTAGCCATGGCTTAAACGTGTCAATTTTTGGGCCCTGTGCGGTAGCCCGTATTACACTCCCTCAAAGACGGCCCTCTGAAGAGTCAATTGACATTATATTAGCTAGAGTAAGGAAGAACATAGAGTTCTGCAATGTAATCCCATTGACATGTGCCGTAAAATAAATGTTTAAGAATAGATCTACATATTTCAAATATGAATCCTTGGACTTTTAAAGTACGCATGCCCTTTAGAACATAATGAACACTTGAATGGTTTTTCATGAGGAAACAAGCACTTCACATAAGTTTTACCTAATACTTTCTGCAACCTATATGATATTGTAAGCTAAAGGGTCTAGTCTAATATCTTATTTATTTTTTGCCGTCATTGTAATTCTGCAGGTATGAAAGTTTTGGAAACAAATGAAAAGGAATTGGTCATGGAACAAGTTATCAAATGGGCTGGCAACCCAAACATAGTGTTGACCTTGCATGTGTTGTCTTTGAAGATCAAAGTTCAGGTCAGATAAGCCTGCCCTCAATAAAATATTATAATTGTTAATGCTCCATCCCTTCTAGAAATTCATTTTGATTCTTCTCAGTTGGTAGACTTACAAATATTTGCAACGCCGCGGGTAACTTTAAGGCCTCTGGTGCCGACACTTCCATGTTTTGCAAAGATTGTGGTGTCTTTGATGGAGAAGGTAAGGGGAATATTATATTCAAGCTAATTTCATTTCCCGGCTTTTATTATTTAAGAGAGGAAATCGCTTCTTATCTGATAAATGATTATGTTCCTTGTCCAGCCTCATGTGGATTTTGGAATGGCGATATCAGGAGGGGACATCATGTCAATACCTGGTCTTTATAGATTCGTTCAGGTGCTGCCATTTTTTTCAGTAGTTGATATACATTTTTAAACTCGTATAGAAATTTGAATAAATACCGACAAACTTACACTTTGTGTGATTTGTTTTCCTGGATTAGTCCTTTTGTAAACTTTCTCGCAAATTGAAGTTTCCTAGTTGTAATTTTCATTAACATCGTGAAATTCATTTGATCACTACAAACACGGGAATTTTAGAAATTTGGTGGTTTTAGTTTGTGAAAAAGTTATCACTCCTATGCACATTTGATGTTCAGTTCTTTGATGAATTTGTCAGTTGTTTACATTCCCCTACACAATTCTAAAAAGTGTTATCTTTGTTGTTACCTTCTCGCAGACATATTTCCCCCCCTTAACTTTCAATTTTCAAGACATTTCATAATTTATTTAGATTCGAAAACTAACAACTTAAGTTGCTCACAGGAAACAATAAAAAAGCAAGTTGCAAGCCTCTATCTTTGGCCTCAAACTCTGGAAATTCCTATTCTTGATGAATCAACGTATGTTTTATAAAATATTAACTTGATAGACTTCAAGATTCTATTTCTACTACAAGTCCACAAGTTTGTGAGCTTTGTAAATTTCTCTTCACATTTTTACAGGGTGGCGATACAGAAGCCTGTGGGAATATTACATGTGAATGTGGTTAGGGCAATCAAGCTTTTGAAAATGGATTTGTTGGGAGCTTCTGATCCGTATGTCAAACTGAGTCTGACTGGTGACAAACTACCCTCGAAGAAAACTACTATCAAGAGAAAGAATTTGAATCCACAGTGGAACGAGAAATTCAAGATTGTTGTGAAGGACCCTCAATCTCAAGTTCTCCAATTACAAGTCTATGATTGGGACAAGGTTTTTCTTATCTTCTTCTCCCGGTTACTTGTTCAAATATTGGTATAAAAGCATTTGTCATGACAATTTATTCCTAGAATTCAGATTATTATGTGAATTAAGTGCAGGTTGGTGCACATGACAAGCTGGGAATGCAGTTAGTCCCTCTAAAGCTGCTTAAGCCGTACGAGAATAAAGAATTTACACTTGATTTGCTGAAGGATACAAATATCAACGAAACTCCAAATAAGAAGTTCAGAGGACAAATTGTGGTGGACTTGACTTTTGTTCCGTTCAAAGAAGATAGTATGAAATTCGGTGGATCTTCGGAAGGATATGTTAGAAAGGATAGTGGAATCGATAGTATATCCGATGATGAGGTCCAAGAAGGAGCAGGTTTGCTTTCCGTTGTGATACAAGGAGCCGATGAAGTTGAGGGAGACCATCACAGTAATCCATATGCAATACTCACCTTTAGAGGCGAAAAGAAAAGGACAAAGGTAAAATTTCCCCTTCGGTCTCAAAATCAATTCATTCAAAATAAATTTTTATCACTGACAAAACCAAATGCATGTTATTTTGTTGTTTGCAGACGATGAAGAAAACGCGTCAACCGCGTTGGAATGAAGAATTCCAGTTCATGCTAGAAGAGGCTCCTCTACATGAGAAGATACACATTGAAGTGATGAGCAAGAGGAAGAGTTTCAGTTTTCTGTCGAAGGTTTCTGTTCCTTCATTATAACTTACAAGTCATTTCATTTTTGTCTCGAGTAATTTCATTTGATATCTAATAATTTTATGGTTTGTTTGCAGGAATCGTTGGGGCATGTGGAGATAAACCTGAATGACGTGGTGCATAATGGTAGGATTAATGATAAATATCATCTGATAAATTCAAGGAATGGAGTAATACATGTTGAGATAAAATGGAAGGTGGCTTAACAAACAAAACCAGCTGTGTATAAACTGAGTATTCTTTGTAACAATATTTTTGGTTTCTTACAGTGTATATCTGAATAGAAGAGACAAAGTACATTATTTATACATATGGGATATACTAACATTCACAGTTTTTAGATCTCTATTTTTACTGAAATTGGTCCTATATTGCTTAATCCACTTGGTCTAAAAACATAGGAGGAGCGTTTGGAATTGATTGCACATCTAATGAACAAGAATAGGGGACCAATAAGGATATTGTGGTTATGGACTTTCTGATAACCTAAAATACCAATATGCAACTACAAGTCTACGCAAGGAGAATTATCCTCCAGTCCCACCCTACATTTTGACCTGACACCCCCACATGAGGGCTGGTATTGATTTTATGTTTTTATTAAATATTTTTAATTTTTTAAAAGCACCGTTAAATACTTGATTTTTCAAAAAAATACTGGATTTTTTGCGTTAATTTGAAAAAAAATTAGATATTACAAAAAAAGTATACAGGATTTTTTGAGATATTTTAAAGAAATATTGGAAATTTCTGAAATTTTTAGGAAAAAACACATTAATTTCTTGTAAATGTTTGAAGAAATATCCTTTTTTTAAAATGTTTTATAGTTTTTTGGATTTTTTGAAAATCCAGTAATTCATATTCGATAGACAAATTTTTTTTAACACTACTGTATTTTTTGAAAAACTTGATAGTGTTAAAAAAAATTTTTTTTGCCTATCGAATATGAAATATTGATTTTTTTCAAAAATTCAAAAAATTACCAAGATATCAAATTTATCAAAAATCCAGTATGTTAAATTCATTTTTTTAAAAAAATCGATAAAAATGCATATCGGACTTTTTAAATACATTATCGAATGTTTTAAATTATACCGGATTTTTTACATGTTCTACTAGATTTTTCATCCGAATTTTTTGACAATTTTGACAAGGGTAATATGAGCATTATGAAAATATGTGGGGGGTGGCAGGTTAATTTTTTCCACACAAGTTTTAGAGCTTAAAGTTTATGGTTTACTATGCAACAACTCCATTTTGACATTGGAATAAGGGAGTTGTTCTTCTATCCTTATGTGAGCTCTGACACTACTGTGAAAAGTCACAACTTTCCCTAGCATTCAGAGATGAATCTCTAGACGCACCCCTTTTTAAGTCATTCCTTAGAGCAAATTGAGGAGGCATTCTATTATGTCAAAATTTAATCCGAAGATGCATCTTCTTATGCGTAAAAGGTAAGCCTGAAGATGCATCTTCATAAACACCATTTATTCAAAAAAATAGTGGGTGATCAGGAGATGCATCTCCAAACACTTTTGTTTCATATCCTCGCGCCAGAACCTTCCCTTTTCCTACTTCATTTTAAAAAAGTTTTAAAAAAAACATTTGAGCTCTCACATCCATTCAAGCCTTTCAACCATTCATTTAAGCGTCTACCACTGGAGCTTTTTCTCCTTCTTCCATTCTTCTATTTCTCATCCATGATTTGGTAAGAATTTCAAAATTCTTTCTCTTTTTATATTTTGATTTATAGTTAGTTGTTTAAGCTACATTAGTTGTTTAAGGTACATTAGATAGTAGTGGAAACGAAATAGATAGCATACAAGGACATGCATTGACATTTGTTTGTTGTGTTAGGGCATCAATGGCATTTCTGCGATGAATGAGAATCGAAACTTTGTTCGGAGATGCATATCTGAATTTTCTTAATGCTATTTTCGGGGATGGATCTCCTGATTTGTCTAAGGTTAAAATTTGGTTGATTTTGTGGATTTGTCCTAACATGGTATTTTTCTCTATGTCTGTTTGGTGCAATAGCTGAAAACAACCCTGACAGAATTAGTCCCGACCGTGTGTACCAATCCGCGTCGGTACGACGGAGAGGGTCACAACTTGGACCACGAGCTCACGAGTCGATGATAACTCGTTTGATGGTTCGTAGCGTCGAGGTTCCCAACCATCTGGTTGTGCTTCTCGTAGACGCCTTTCCTAGGCATGTTCTCCACGGGCCACGAGTCCTCATATGATGCAGCAGAACCTGAAGTCCCTGAAGCCCAGGAGAACTCCGTTGTTGATGCATCTTTTGAGAGTTATTCAGAAGGCCCATTTGACGCCTCCTTACTTCATCTCTATGCAGACCATGTTTCTAGGCACGTCTGGGAAGGAGAATTATATTTATTTTCTTTTGCAATATATATGTTTTCAACTAATTAAATTGATACTAATGGTGATATTTTCTTTTTACAAGAGCATCCGTGTTTGAAATTAGTAAACTACAACAAGAGATATTGGAGTTGGAACAACCCATTGCTGATTGGTTTGTTGATGTTATCCTCTATTCCTGTCTTGATAATTTATGTTATACTGCGTACATGACCATAAACCACAAATGCATGAGGCTTTTGCAAAGAGATGACATTCAGAGACGCCGTCTTTCTACCTTCCTATAGGTGAGATGACCATAACCTTCGATGATGTCTTATGCCTCTCGCATCTTCCCATTATGGGAAACTATTGGGCACAGAAGGATCAATTGTGAGGAAGTTATCGTGATGATAGTCACCCATTTGGGGGTTGACCCAGATAAGGCCTCAAAGGAGGCAAATGATATAAGAGGTGCTCATGCAAGATTCAGTTTTTTTAAAAGCTTTATACAAATCGTCTATAGTGTAATGATCTGCAAGTTGACTACCATCGAACTTGCGCATTAAGGTGCTACGTCTTGCTCTTGGTTGGCACGTCCATGTTTGTGGATACAAGTGCAACCAACGCCAATGTGGTTTACCTTTGGTACTTCATTGACTTGATTGGGATTTACGATTACAACTAAGGGGCCGTCTATTTGGTCTACTTGTCCTCAAAGCTTGGCAATGGTTGACTTTGGAAGACAAAGCAGATGACATGGAGTTGCACACTACTTATGGTAATTTACTTTTACTGATATTTTCATAATTCATCTGTTATTAATATTGTATCTGAATCATTTTCAAGGATGGATCATCTCCCACTTCCCTCACATCATCGGGTGTAATGATGTGTCTACCTACACTGAGGATTGGCCACGTGTTGCTGCATTTATCGCGCGTACAGGGGGAATAATGTGGTCGAGCCATTTAGAGTACATATTGATTGTCATTTACCAAATGAGATTTACTTATACCCATAAGGGGATCACCGCGAGACGCATCCGCTGGACGTTATTTCCTTATGCTCTGGATGGTTGGCATATGGGACATCTCTTATGTATCCATATCTGCCAGAGAGTGATGCGGTATTTTGGCTATTTGTAGATTATTCCCTGACCCCTAAATGAGTATGCTCCTTCCACCATCCTCCGTAGAGATCTTGATGCGATAATTGAGGATTTCGAGAGTGACTTGGTACCAGAGGAGTATCACAGGGTGTCAACTCCTTTTCATTGGACTTATGTTGATGGCTATATGACATGGTTCTATATGGTGTCATACCCTATCATGACAACAGAGACTCCTGAAAGACCACATAGGCCAGCTAATCATGAGGTACTTGAGGGTATAGATGACCACACCGAGGACATGTCGGTGGTCTGTCAGCGTATTATGGAGATGAGGAGATCAAGCATAGAGGCAAGACTCTTTGAGGATGACAATCTCCAGTTGGCCCTCGTGGAAGGCGTGATTGCGGAGGCATGGAATGCCTTGTAGTATAGGCGAAGGAGAAGGCAATGGGATAGACAGACCGAGTAATTTATATTTATTAGTATTTTTTATATATTTTCATAATTATTAATTGTATGAATTTTTTCATAATTGAGTACTATGATTGAATCAAATAATGTATGTGTTTTCCTTCGAATTCATGGCCTAAAATGACCTAAAAAATGTGTGTCTAAACAAATTAAGTTTAGTGAATAAAAACAAAACAACTGAGTACAAAGGGTATTTCGAAGATGTATCTCAGGATACACCCAAATAACATACTAAGATGCATCTTCGAATCATATTTTGTTTAAAATAGGATGGATATCATAAAGACGAAGATATGTATGATTTTGAGTGCATCTAGAGAGCACTTTCAAATTTCCAGAAGTGTGGGACGCAACCTTTAAGATGGAAAGAGAATTCCCCTTAGAATAATATATTAGGCACCTCAAAGGGTTATGCTGGCAGTTTATAGAGGGTGTTAGAAACTTGAAGAATAGTAGGCTTCAACTTGAACAAGCTCCAACAAGATGGGCTGCTGATCAATTAAATCCTAAACTTTTCCTTCAAGTGAAACTCATGACAGAAGACGTGATGAAATATAGTGATCTTGAGGGGAAAATTCTACAACAAAAATAAAAACATGATTGGATCACTTTGGGGGATGGAAACAATGCATATTTTTATGCTAACCTCAAATCAAAGAACAAACAGACTAGGATAACTGAATTAGAGGATGAGCATGGCAATCCTGTTACTGAACACCAGGATATTGAGAAGGAGGTTATGAGATTTTATCAAAACTTGATTGGGGAAGCTGCCTCCACTCTAACTCAGGTGGATATCATTGTTCTTAGAAATGGTCCTCAATTGACTAGGGAACAACAAGATCAGCTGATAAAACCTGTTACCTCTGATGAAATTTTGAAAGCAGTCAAAAGTATGGGAGATAACAAGGCCCCTGGGTTAGATGGCTACAATTCCAAATTCTTCAAAGCAAACTAGAGTGTGATCAATAGTGATGTAGTGAGTGCAGTTCAGGAATTTTTGTCAAAAACAAACTATACAAAGCTGTTAATTGTGTCGTGGTCACTCTCTTCCCAAAGATGAGTGGAGCAAAGACTATGAAGGAGATGCGTCCTATTGCGTGCTGCACAATGGTTTACAAAATCATTTCAAAATTACTCACTAATAGACTAAATTCAGTGATCAATTCTTTAGTTAATGGTAGTCAAACAACTTTTTTACCGGGAAAAACTATACATGATAATATCATCATGGCATACGAACTATTGAGAGGTTACAATAGAAAGCATATTTCCCCACGGTGTACTATCCAAGTTGACCTCCAAAAGGCGCACGACATTGTTGAATGGAGTGCATTAGAGAAAATCATGAATGAACTGAATTTCCCTGCAAAGTTCACAAATTGGATTATGCTAGCTGTGCGAAGTGTATCTTACAGATATATGGTCAATGGCAAAGTGAGTGATATCCTGCAAGCGAAGAGGGGCCTGCGCCAAGGGGACCATATCTCACCCCTATTATTTGTAGTTATCATGGAATACCTCCATCGATGCCTTGGAACCTTAAATAACACCCTTGATTTTAAGTATCATCCAAAACGTGCAAGACTTAACATATTTGTTTTGCAGATGATTTATTGTTATTCATTAGAGGAGATGCTGAATCAATTCGACTACTGATGCATAAATTCCATGTATTCTCAGCATCCACGGGGCTTAAAGAGAATCCGGCTAAATGTCGTATATATTTTGGCACGACACATGAAGCGGATCAACATTATATCCTTTCTGAGACATCTTATGGTGTGGGGCAATTGCCTTTTAAATACTTGGGAGTTCCCCTGTCTAGCCGTAAGCTCACGGTAAATCAGTGTCAACCTCTCATAGATAAGATGCTTGCCAAAATCCAACATTGGACGACCAAACTCTTGAGTTACGCAGGTAGATAACAATTGGTGCAAAGTACTTTGATAGCGATTACAAACTATTGGACTCAAGTGTTCCCTTTGCCAAAAAGGATAGTCCATAGAATAAAATCTCTGTGCAAAAGTTTTTTATGGTCTGGCAAGACATATGGCCGTAAAGCTTTAGTGGCTTTGGAGCGTATATGCGAACCTAAAAATGTTGGAGGCTTAAATGTTACAGACTTAGGCTGTTGGAACAAGGCCACATTCGCAAAAATCCTATGGAATCTGCATATGAAAGAGGATTAGCTTTGGATCCGTTGGCTCGATGTGTATTATATGAAAGGCTCGGATATCATGCAATGGCAGCCTACACAATCTTGCTCCTGGATGCTTAAAGGCATTATCAAAGTAAGAGATCGGATCAGTCAGGGTGACTATTGGATGAGTAGTATAACTGAATAAAAATTTATCACACGGCGAATGTATAATAAGTTCAGAGGGAAAAGGCCTGTTATGAATTGGAGAAAACTGTTTTACCAAAACCATGCTCTCCCCCGTGCTCGATTTGCGCTTTGGCTCACTATCCTTGGAAGACTCCAAACAAAGGACATATTAGAGAAGATCGGTATACACACTGATGGAAAATTCCTGGCATGTGATAATATTGAAATTGTGAATCATATGGAGCACCCTTCTTAATTGGATTAGCTATCCAATTCGTAGGCATGATTGGGACAGAGAGTTTGAATGGTTCATAGCAGAGACGAAAAAAAGGATGGAAACGGTGTTTATTGAAAATGCTTGCTGCTGAGACTGTTTACCAAATATGGAAATGACGCAATGACAATGTATTTAACAGCACCAACCCCAACACTGATATCGTGAGGAGTATCAAACATGTGGTGATTATTAGGGGGAAAAACACGAAGAAACTTAAGGCTCATATAGTTGTAGACAATTTACTTATAAAATAGCTTTATAGGTTAATTGTTTATGATGTTGGTAGTGTATAAGTTACTGTGAGGCTTGGATCTTAAGATCGGCATCTGTAAATTGTTTTTGGTTTGAATAAATAATACATATTATTTTCTCCAAAAAAATATATTAGGCACCCCTAAGCTAGAGTTATAAAGGCAACAAACAATAAAGGAGTTCAATTCATTCCCGATAAATTCAATGAAATTACAAAATAACTCATATACATTTTACAAGATTTGCAAACCATTATTTAATTTCAAATTTTTTTATACATACTTTAAGATATGGAACAATATTTTATTCAATTAATTTTTTTTAATTGTGTAAAAATGTACGGTACATAATAATGTTTTAAAACTTTTAAAATTGCAAATTTTATAACTTAAGTTCGTTCAGGTGAATAGTTTTTTATTTTTCATTTCAAATATCAATACTAAAAACATTATATTGAGTCAAGAGCAACAACACAAATGAAAGGCAACACATACTCACTCAAAATTTTATGGAGTTGCGCTTTCCATCCTTAGAGGTGAAGAGCCACCCTTATGAAACTCGAAAACGTCCTTGGCGCAGTCCAAAAGTTAACTTCCGGATGCACTTAATACACACCAAAACACTTCGTCAGTGAGACATCTCCATTTCGCCAAAGGATTGATGGATGGGTGAGTCTGCAAGTTAACTTTCGGACTAACTCCTGGACACATCTTAAACTCATCGCAGTGTGTTTATTTCACAATTTAGTCGAGAATTTAGATGATAAGTTTCAGACTAACCCTCAGGACAGTAAGTTTCTTTCTTGGACTGTAAATTTGATATAAATTTGACATATTCTAATAAACCTTATATTTTAAACCATTTATACAAAGTATACATAATTGTTAAAGTAGTGAGGTGTCTGAGGGGGCTCTTGGAAAAACACCATGAACGAATGTTGCCAGTTCCGCAGGTTGGATTTTTAGGACTTCTAGGGCAGCAACATGGGATACATGCATCCAGGAAGACAATGTCGGAGACACATGAACTCGAGAAGACGATGCTTTTACATCAAATGAATTGGCACCAACGATGCATGTTGGGCCACTCTACAATGTCTTAATATTTCTTAGTTGTCAGACATTTACCTTTAATTAAACCAGAAAAATCATATCATAATCAAAGAAATCAAACATAGGGAACATAATAGACAAAATCAAACAAACTATGCATATAAGGAAAATCCGAAAGTTAACCTGCGTACTCGACGAAACTAGAAGAACATAGAAGCTAAACTCTAAAGTTCGTTACGTCTGGAATTTAAGTTCTAATTCTAGGGATATTTTTGGAATTTTACCAGGGTGTGTAAGCACCACTAAGGGTGCGACGATCAATCTCCGAATATTATGGCATTAGGTATATAGGTTGATAACCCATTTATTGTGAAATATTTAAGCCTTTAATGCTTGAATTATCCCATTAAGACTTACTTAATTATGTTTATTTTATAATTTTATAGTAATGTCTTAGTTAGTAAATAACACACTATAAGTTATTTCTTTTAGCTTTACTATGTTCTTGATGTGCAGGAGAAGTCATGTTGACAGGTTTTGTCATGATAGTATTATAACACCAATGCCCAACAACCTTTAAGTCAGAAGAAGTTGGATTAGGTCGTGAGTGGATAACTAGAGGATGACGGGCAAGAATAACAAGAAAAATATCTAGGGTTAAGTTGTAAAGGAAAAGAGATAAGGATGAGCGCTAGAGTACAAAACTCTGCAGTGCTGCCACAATCCACCCATCAACGGGCGCATGCCTACTACAAATTGTGTTGTCCTCATTCATTGTGTATTGTCATAGTACTCGTACTAGAATACAAAATAATATGATTGATTTCTTGGACTAAAATCAATAGATAATTACAAGGCCCAAACCCAAGGAAGAGAACAACACACAAACTGAAGAACGCCTATCAACGGATATGCATCGACAATTGAAAAAGGGTTAAAAAATAAGAGAGAAAATAAATAACAAGGAAGAAGGAAGAACCAGAGTTCTATCAATGGATATGTATAATGTTGGAAGACATGACACAAGACGTCACTTGCTGGTTGAAGGCTGCAAGTAGTTGAAGTGTCATTCATAGGTTTATCATTTCTTTACCTCTGTTTAGAAATGTTTAACTTAGGTCATTTCTTTGTTGTATTTACTTCTCTCATCATGAGCTAAACTCCTTGTGTTATTCAATGTGAAGTTAAATGACAACGTAGTATTTTGTATGATATGAGTGAGTGTTTGCAACATATTTTATTCATATGCATTTCTGTTATATATTTGTTTTTTTGGTTGATCATCTTAGAAATAAATAACAATTTATTAGGACTGAGAAATCTTCTGATAAATAGATTTTGTAAATAAATATAGTTAAAAAGAAAGTAGGAATAATTTTCCAACTTAGTTACTCTTCCCATAAAGAGCTAATGCCCTAGGGATAATTAGAGCACTTAAAATAAGTGTATGAAGGCTATTGTGAGGCTTAGGAATAAGCTTCATAGTGAATTGATGTATATTTTGACATGGTAGGAACACATTATTAGGTCATGTTCTGGCTTCATCTGTCACGGTATATCATATACTCATACGTTATGTGAAGTCATTAAATGGATCATTGCTCAGTATGTTATTCCACTGTTAAAATCTTTAATTCTAAATTATGATTTATTTGTTTTTTTACCAAGTGACAACAATCAAATAATTTATTATTTTTACTCATCTTCTTTTCACAATTTCATGTTTGAGAATCACTAAGGTTAAGACGATCTTTGTGGAATCCATACTTTTACTTAAAACACTTGTTACTAGTTTGACTATGTATACTTGCACACACAAAATAGACATTGAGTTTTTGGCGTCATTGCTACAAAATTTTTAATTAATATTTTGATTTCCATTGAAATTGTAAAAATTACATTTGAGCTTTTGACATTTTTTGTTTTCTGGTGATATGAACAAATGCACAAGTTACTCAATGTGCATGTTGTTAACTCTAGGATATAGAGGATATTCTGAGCCAGAAAGAACTTTCAAGTTATTAATGAGATTTCAAGTGGGTAATCAATTGTTGGGAGAACCTTATTGAATACCTATATATGAAAATCTTGAAGACCAACAACAAGAGGAAGAAGAAAACATGACATAACAAGATATCATTGGAATTGCAAATAATAAAGCAAGAAATATCAAAGACTATGTTGTCTTTGTTCCAAAGTGCATGAACACTAGTATCATAAGGCCATATATCACTCTAGCGAGGTTGAGCTTAAGCTAATGAGATTTCGGATGCTGCAAGCTATTGGTCAATATTCAGGTGATGCAACAGATATTCCACACTTACATTCGACACAATTCTTTGAAGTTGCTAGTAACTTTAAGATCCATGGTGTCACTGATGATTGATTATAGCTGAAACAATTTTCATATTATCCAAGGGACAGGGCTAAGAGTTGGATTTATTCTTTAAAACCAAATTCCATAGCCATATGGAATGATTTGATTGAGATGTTTTTAACCAAATATTATCCTTATGCAAAGAATGTAAAAATGAGGAATGATATCACCTCATTTAGATAAGAACAGGATGAATCATTTTTTGTTGCTTAGGAGAGATTTAAAGAGATTCTAAGACAATGCCTTCGCCATGGTTCAATCTTTATTCAAATGGAAAATTTTACAATGGCCTTGTACCATATCCAAGAAACATGTTGGGTGCATCTTCTGGTGGGGCATTATTATCCAAGTCATATACTGAAGGTTATGAATTGATTTAGTTTATTACAACCAACACCTACCAATGGAATGTTGCTAGAGCTATATCTATCATAGTTAACAAGAAGTAAGTGATACTAAAACACTTGCTTCTCATGAAGCTTAGATTCACCAAATGATGAAGGAAATTTTTACACCATTTGATGCACCAGTTGCCGAAACTATCAAAGTTGTGAGTGATGTTGCTGAAGTAGCCAGTGATTATAATAAAGGTGCACACTTGTTTGAATATTGTTAAGTCAATCATGTATTTTTTTTAATTATGTAGGATGGAGGAATCATCCCAATTTTTCATGAGACAACACTCAAAATCAATTGAAACCTAAAGTACCATAAACTCCTCCTAGTTTTTTTTAGCACCAAATGCTAATGTGGCTCACAATGGAACTAAATAATTGGAATCTATTATGAAATCCTTCATGCAAGAAACAAATAATCATATGCAAGCCCAAGAGTGAGCATAAAGACTTTGGAAACTCAAGTGGGACAAATTGCTACTGCATTATGTTCAAGACTCGATGTTGCATTGCCTTGTACCACTAAGGGTATGTTTGGATTGGTGATATGAGATGGAATGAAATGGAATGAAGTGGTAAATAATGGGATTCCATTGTCTGTATTTGCAAATAATGGATTGAGCAAAATGGAGTATGATGGAATCCATTCCATCCTATTCCATACAATCCTTCAATTTTTATTCCATCTGACTTTGGGGTGTATGTAATGGAACGAACTAATCTTTTATGTTTTGTTCTGTCAAATTATAAAAAAAAAATACATAAACAATGAAATGGAATTTATGTTCCATTCCGACCCTCTCCAATTCACTTCATCATGTTTCATTTTGTTTTGCTATGTTATATTCCATCAATCCAAACATTGCCTAAATCGCCTGGTTCCACTTCTGGTATAACATGAACTGAAACTTGTAAGGTTATCTCACTAAGAATTAGTAATCAATATGAAGGATCAGGTCATAAATATCAAAATTACCAAGAAGAACCACCCTTTATTGAATCATAATGTGAAGAAAGACAACAATCTGTCCAAAATAAAGAGAAGACTTCTGTCGTGACACATGCAATCAAAGAGGTGTCATATGACTTGCTAGAATAAATCGCAACGAAGAGGTTCATGAAAGAAATAACACCACCACCTTTTCCTCAAAGGATAAAAATTCCAAATAAGAGCAATAATTTTAGAACTTTATGGAGATCCTAAAACAGTTGAACATCAACATACCGTTGATTGATGATAGTCAGCAAATGCCAAACTATTATAAATTCATGAAAGATGTGCTAACAAAGAGGAAACATGTGGGAGATTTTTCCACTATATTATTAACTCAATAATGTTTTAGTTATGTGCAAGGGAAACTACCTCCAAAATTAAAAAAAACCCTAGAAGTTTCCCTATACCTTGTAATATTGGAAATACTTTTTTGAGGTAAAGCTTTGTGTGACTTAGGGAAAAGAATTAATATTATGCCTTTATCCATATTCAAAGAGCATGGAATTCGAGAGTTTAGACCAACTACCACCACACTTCAACTAGCTGATAGAAGTATATGCTACCCTTAAGGGAGAATCGAAAATGTTTTGGTAAGAGTGGACAAATTTGTGTTCCCTGATGATTTCGTCATTATGGATTTTAATGACGCTGAAATACATCCATTTAGTTGAGAAGACCTTTTCTTGTTGCTGAGAGAATAATTATTGATTTAGAAAAAGGAGAATCCACGTTGAGAGTTATTGGGAAACAAGTGATGTTTAATTTTCTAAATGCTCTAAAGTATTCAGAAGAAGGTGTTGTTAATTGCTCATTAATTTCTATAAGATATTCATCCGTCCACAAACAGTTCATCCAAGATAATTGTGAGCTAGGAAAAGAGTTAGGTGAGTTAGATAAATAAGAGTTGATGAAGGAAGGTGTTCTGAGTGGATAAATAACTTTGAAGAAAATGGAGATCTCTTTTGAGATGGTCAAAGACAACGTCCCATATGTAGAGAAACATCATGTTTTGGAACATAAACAATTACCTCCTCATTTGCAATAAGCTTATTTAGAGTCAAAGCAAGAGTTGCCAATCATCATTGTATATGACCTGACTCTTGATCAAGAATGCCTACCTCTACCACTTTTGGGATGGCATAAAAAATTTATTGCTTGGCCGATTTTATGATGCAAAAGAGATCAACCAACTTGTTTGCAAGCATAGAATTCTGTTGGAAGAGAATTCTAAGAGCAACATAGAGAGTCAAAGAAGATTGAACCCCATTATGAAAGAAGTTGTGAAGAAATAGATCTTTAAGTGGTCAAATGCTGAAATAATTTATCCTATGTACGATGGTGTCCGGTAAAACCAATCCAATGTGTTCCAAAGAAATGTGGCATGAGAATGGCTTAGAAAGAAAAAAAAGAACTAATATCCACAAGAGCTATCAATGGACAGAGGATTTGCATGGAATATAGGATGTTGAATAAAGCCATAAGAAAAGATCAATTCATGTATCCTTCATTTATCAACTTTGGATACTTCATAGATCTATGAGTAATGTTATTCATACACTCAATTGTTACACCAATACTTACACCCAACAGTACTTTACAATAGTCATTAAATTTGGTTAATGCAGTGTAAAAACTTGGTTAATGCAGTAATAAAGTTGGTTAATGCAACATCCAGGTATTAAAAATAATTTTTAGCAGTCATCAAACTTGGTTAATGCAGTGTAAAAACTTGGTTAATGCAGTAATAAAGTTGGTTAATGCAACATCCATATATTAAAAATATTTTTTAACAATCATCAAACTTAATTAATGCAGTGTAAAAACTTGGTTAATACAGTAATGAAGTTGGTTAATGCACGTCCATGTATTAAAAATAAACGTCCATACATGAATAGTATCCGTCTGTACATGAACAGTGTCGTCCGTACATGAATAGTGACGTTCGTACATACGATGTAGGTGTAAGGTTTGGTGTAAAAATAACATTTCTGTAGATCTATATATATTATGGTCTAAAACTAGAAACTTGTTTTAATGTCATAAATTCCTCCTGGACTAAATGTTTCTAACAAAACTTGTTTGCAAACTTAATAGATCTATATATGGTCTAAAACAACGGCGCCGTCTAAGGTGCGCTAGCTCCATAGGTCTCTCACCGTGAGAGACCATTTTTTCCTTTTTTTTTTTTTTCAAATCAATCATAGCCGTTAGATTAGCTGTCCCTAATGGTCACTCACTTCACTAACACACACCATATCACCACCATCCCTTACACCTTTTGCAAACGTACAACACACCTTTCTTCACCGTCCTTCTTCCACTGTGTCCTTCTTCCATTGTCCTTCTTCATTTCTTTTTCTGCAGCCATTACTCTTCTGCGTTTTATTTTTCTGAAACCATTTTCTTCTTCATTTTCTTTTGTGCTCCCTTCTGATTTCTTCTTTTTGCGCTCCCTTCTGATTTCTTCTTTTGCGCTCCCTTCTGATTTCTTCTTCATTTCTTCCATTTTCGATCCTCTTCCATTAACGATTTGTGTCTGAAGCAAGTTTTTGTGCTTAGTAAAAGTAACAGATATTGAGTTAAAGATGGATGGTGGTGACGTTATTGGCCATGGAGTAATGCAAGTTAACTCTGTAAGTCAATTTTCAAACAATCTTATCTTGTGGTTGTAACCCTAATTGATGGTTGATTTACTATTTAGTTATTTATATTTTTTTAGGAAGCACACGATGGGATTTTTCATGAGAATGGTCGTGTTAACGATGACGGTGAACTGGATTTTGTTAGTGATGGATGCTTGGATAATGTTGAATATGACAACAGAGTTGTTGATGAAGATTCTGAGTTTGAAGAAGTTGAATACTATGATGAAGATGCGGAAGAAGATAATGAATTTTACGGATGTGAATACGATGATGAAGATGGAGATGATGATGGCGAATTAGATGGTGATGATTATGATGACGAGATAGGTTCCGGTTATGTTAGTGGACACGAATATTGGAATACAGATTCAAACGGCGGTGGAATTTCTGGGGAAGGATCGGAATGGGGTTCGGACAGATTGAATGAATCGATATCTTCAGATCAACTTCCAGACGAATCATTTGTTGTTGACGAGTTTGACGACATTGCAAATATGGACATGTTTAACTTGCAATGTGATGATGTTTCGAAGCTGCAATTTGGAAGTCTGGAAATAGCTTACACATGGTACTGTTGGTTTGCAAAGATGAACGGTTTTGCAGTCCGTAAAGGTCAAGTTATTAAAAAAAAGAGTGGAGATGTTACTCAACAAACATTTCTTTGTAACCTTGCAGGATTTAGGCAAAACAAAGTAGATAATCGCAAACGTGGTCCGAGGCACGAAACCCGGTGTGGATGTGAAGCAAAATTTCGGGTTCATATTGATATAATTTCACACCGTTGGTATGTCACAGTTTTTACCTTTGAGCACAATCATGCAATGTTAAAGGAGAAGCACTGCAGGCTGTTGGCAGGTAATAGGAAGCTTAGTAAGTCAGATAAGATGCAAATTAAGAATTTTGGGAATGCCGGAATCAAAGTAACTCAAATGATTGGTTCATTCGCTAATGCTGCCGGGGGGTATGATAAGGTAGGATTTTTGAAGAAGGATGTACATAATCAAATTGCAAGACAAAGGAAAGAGATGTCTTCTGATGCTAAAGGTGCTGTCAGGTATCTTATTGATCTTCGTGTAATAGATCCATTGATGCTTGTTGCACACACGGTGGGTGCGGATGGAACGTTGCAAAACCTATTTTGGAGCGACGGTGAGAGTCAAAAGAATTATGAACTGTTTGGTGGTGTGCTTGCTTTTGATGCTACCTACAAGAAAAATAAGTACAGGTGCCCATTTGTTGTTTTTTCTGGTGTTAATCACCATAACCAGACGATTATATTTGCTACTGCCATAGTTTCAAATGAGGTTGATGGGACATATGTATGGTTGCTGGAGCAGTTTTTGGTTGCAATGAAAGGTAAGACACCTTTATCTGTAATAACGGACGGTGATGTTGCTATGAGAAATGCAATCAGGAAAGTCTTTCCCAACAGTTACCACAGGTTATGTGCATGGCATCTCCTACGAAATGCAATTTCCAACATTAGCAATCCCAATTTCATCCCTGTTTTCAAAAAATTAATGCTTGGTGATCACGATGTTTGGAAATTTGAGAGTCTGTGGAATGAAATGTTAGATAGGTTTGGGTTAGAAGATAATAATTGGATCAATGAATTGTACCAGAAAAGGAAGATGTGGGCAACAGCTCATATTAGGGGAAATTTCTTTGCAGGAATAAGAACGACATCGCGGTGCGAAGCATTTCATAGTCATATGGGACAGTTTGTACACTCGAGGATGAATATGACTGATTTTGTTAAGCAGTTCCATAGGTGTGTGGCATATTTTCGATTTAGAGAGGTTCAAGCTGATTTTGAATCCCAATATGGACAGGCAGTGTTGCATACCAATCTTAGGGCGCTTGAGAGGTCAGCATCAAAGCACTGGACAAAAGAGATATTTGAAATGGTACGATCTGTTATGAAAAAGGTAACCTTAACATCTGTATTAGATATTCAAGATATGGCATCAGTTACCATTTATGCGGTGACAAAATACAGAGACGAAGGGCATGGATGGCGTGTTTCCCACTGTCCATCGAATAACGATTTCAGATGCTCGTGTCTTAGAATGGAATCCATTGGGATTCCTTGTGAGCACATTGTTGCTGTGATGGTTTATCTTAATATTGTAGAATTTCCTGAGAATCTTGTGCTGAATCGTTGGTCATTATATGCGAAGGAGTCTATTAGTGGAAGTTATGAAGATGGTTCCCACTACTGGGATTCACATTTGGTTGCTAGACACGCTACTTTGGTGAATCTTAGTAAGGAGGTCGCTGACTTGTCATATATGGATGTTGATGATTACAAAAAATATTTAGAATATCTGACTAATGAACTTTGTAGGCTTAAATCGAAGTACAACAATGAAGATGTTCCAGATAACATACATGTTGAAGAGGAGTTGGTGAATATACTTAACCCTTCATGTTCAAGAAGCAAGGGTTGTGGACCAGGTACTGTTGGTACATCAGAGAGACCCAGGCGGACACAGACGTGTGGGATATGCGGTGCAGCTGGTCACAACAGAAGATGCTGCCCTACTCTTGGAGCAGATGGAGAGCCTCCTGCAGATAGTTCTTTACAATCAGCATCTGTAAGGTTAAGTAATGACTATGGATTTTCAGTTTGAAATTCAGTGAAGTGATGAAGCAATGCCAAAATGATGTTATGCTGCTTGTTTGGCAAGGAAGGTGTCTGTTTCTGTTAAGAATGGGTTAAGAATGGGAATGTGGTGAAGTAAGAGGTGGTATTCGTAGTTTATTGTATTGGATAATATAATTGGCAGTTATACTGATTTTGTAATTTTGGGTGCTGTGTTGCAAATGTGGGATTTGTTTTGTAATAGGCATTTGGTATGCTTATTGTAACAGACATTGTGTCTTGTTAGTTTTAATATATCCAAGGCTGGAAGTTGATGTAACTGAAGAAGTGAATTGCTGTAATTTTATCCTAAAGCACATTGAAATTCATCTATTGTTGTATTGTAATTTCCCTAATTCAACATAATATATTTCATAAATTAATCAACAATGTTCTAAATATTACTTAGATAGAGTAAATTCATACTGTATTATTTGTGATAAAAATACAATGCACAATTTTGATTATGAAACCAGCCAAATTAAATTAAAATAGAACAGCACCAAAATTTCTAAAGCAGTACAAATAAATAGGATTGCTTACCTGTACTATTTCAAAACTTTGGTACCTTTGGTGCAATATGAAAATGCAAAAATAAATAGCATAATTTTTCAATTCAATGGAACATAACAATTAAAGGTGCATCAACATAATTTAAATATTCTTCATGTTACATTTCTATTTTCCAATATCAGGTGCATCAACATAGTTTCAGTGGCAGCTACTATTATATCATCACTTTCCTCTAATCAAATGCTTTGGTGCAAGCACAGAAGCCTTAGGTGCAACCATTCAAACCGCTCCTTCAACAGCATTCGCTGCAGCCTACAGTTCAATCCACTGCCAATTACTTCACATAATGCGTTGTTGTTATTTGCCATCATCAATATATCCACACCCAAGGACACAACAACTAGCACATAACAATGTAAGTAACAGAAAGCAGCAAAGGGCGGTCCAAATTACACAAAACTGCATAAAGCAGCAAGCAAATTATCCTAAAAATATATTACAGACAATCATAGTAGTAGTTTCAATCAACAAAACATGGTCCACGCAGCCATCCAAATATCCAAACAAATGGCCACCGCACATTCCCATTGTCTAAGTCGCGGTTGTCATAACTTTCCAGTATTCCTTCGACTTCCGAATGAGCTCGTTGTTGCAGTCGTTATGGTTTCCCATAAGCAAACGCATAGTTACGGCCATCCTTGTGACAATCTCATTCATCTGGAAGTGAAATGTGAAATAGTTAACAAAGATTATTTTCGGGGTTAAATGGTGATAATTTATTGTAAACACAACACATCAGAATTGCCATATAATCATACCACACCAAGAGTGTTGCTTGTGAAGTTGTTCTGCATGTTCATCCACTCTACCACCCATAGTGCAGAGCTGTCGCTGCCAATACAACACAACGGGTTCAGTTTGACCAATTGTATATGGAAAGTGATTGTCGATTGGAAGAAATTTGATACCTGGTTCCACAGTTTGGGATCCCCCTTGCCTCCACAATATCCCAGTATTCAAAGTCCGTCATCACGTGGAGTGAGAATGAACTTTCATACACCGTTTCCACCAGCTTATTTAGCGCAGCTCCCTGATAAATTAAGAAGATATAGCTTATTATAGCTTCTTTTCTCAAACATGTGATTATAAAATTCACTTATACTCACGATGTTTCTGATGGTGGACCTTCTTTCTGCGACCACGTCCTCGGTCAGGTGCGAGTCCAAATGATAGATCTTGCGATCATCTAATGAAATGACCATGAGGTACCAGTGTCCACGCTGGTCTTCTACTGGGACATAAATCTATAACGTATATCAAATTTTTGAACAAATCCGTTAATTGGCTTATGTAAAAAAGGAGGCAGTGCATACAACATCTAACGATTAGAGACAATTAAATGAAACATTCTACCAATCTCAGGTGATCAAAACGAACAGCCCAGTCATCTTTGTAAAACATGTGTAATTCCTCATGACCATTATTTTTAACAACATCTTCCTACAACCAACAGATAGTTTAATACATTAGCATGTGATTATCACTTATTAGTAAAGACTCATGTAAAATAAGCATCATGAATAATTTGGAGTTTATGGTAATTACCGCGAACGACGGAGGCAGGCACCATAAATTTTTGCATACGTTTTGGTGTTGTGACCACATCACCTTCAACGCCATCATCAGTATAATCTGTTCCAAGGTTGGAATTCATTTACACCAGTAACTAGTTAGCCAACAAACATAATACGTAAAATGATGGGTATGTGTATAGGTTAGAAATGTACCTCACTTGAAACCAACATTCCTGGACACATACACTCAAAATCAGCTCTGGTGTACGCTGTCCTACCAACCCTGAATATTGTATCACTGAAATACAACAACGGTTGTTAGTCATTGTTAAAGAGATTTCATAATAAGGTAATAAAATTCATGTCCACGTACGATGAGTCAAAGTCTTCTTGGAAGACATACGCACACACCCTGATTTCCGTTTGATCCAGTTTCATATCAGGGGAGGTCTTAACCGCGCATCTGAAATGCTGCTTAATATAGGACTTGTTAAGAATATCATACACAATCGACATAAACATTGTTCTTTCATAAGTACTGCTTAATGAATTTTGATTACCTTCGGGACCATTAAACCAGTACTGTTTCTGAATGCATTAGTCCTCCCAATAGCAACAGCTTTTTTAGCTCTACCGCCCGGAGATTGTCGTTTGACACCGAGTGATCTGGGAGTGGTTGCAGCTTTTCTCTGCAAGTTGCCAATAGCATTACCTGTAGGCCTCGACCCCTCTCCTGGTGATGGTGTGAATGAGAGCTTTCGACCCTTGGGAGTTGTTGATGTCGTCATCAGCTCCTTGTTTATTGAAATAAATATTAGAACAAATAATTTGAATAACATGGTAAATCAAGTGTTTAAAGTTTAAACAACATTAACGTAAAACCATGCAAATATATGAGTGGAAGGCATGTCACCTTTGCATTAAACCTTCGGCTATAATCACTACTGAATGGCTTGTTGGTGTTGTCTGCAACTTCTTTCCCACCCCTGTTTGAATCGGCATCAATGTATGGAAGTTTCCCATAGCTTGTGTTTTGCCGTTTGCAAACAGTATCGGTACGTACGTAGTTGTTATGGGAGACTGTTCTTTTTTTAGCATTCATTCTTTCCTCGGAGTCGTAGTCAGATATGTTTATTGTACCAAAGTTCTTCAGCTTCTCCATCCCTCTGTCCATCATCTTTTCTTTGCCCCGATCATTTCCATCATCTTCTGCATCAGGGGAATATCCAGAGCTAGCATGGACAACTTTGTCTTTGAACCTTGGGCTACGCATTTCCCCACCTACTTTTTTTAGTATCTCTTTTTGATTGAACACAAGTTTGGTCATCATGTCGTTGTGAGAAATCTCCAGAATATCTATCCTGAAACTTAGTTTCTGCATCATACACAATGGTTGAACCATATCAGTAGTTATATAACACAAAAGTTCAACATAAAACGTTTCAACACAACTCTTATATCTCTTTTTTTATAAGCAATGGATTTTATTACTCAGCACCAGTAGTGCATTTCCACATTACAGAGTTGTATGAATATTACAACTCTTATATAGTTATATACTTATATTTTAAAAGCATGTTGGTTTCAAAAATGTTTACCTCCACGGCATCCAACACATCAGCTAACGTGACTTCTTTGGAGCTTACATCAGGTTTAAATGAGTCGTGATCTACATCTTGTCCAACCCTTGGAATGGTTGATGAACAAATCCTCTCGCCCATCTTTGAGGAGTTTTTGTCACCATCCCTACATAAACACCACAACCTTTATTACTTATGTACATGAACATATAAAAATGTAACACATAAAGACATACTAATAAATATTATTAAGAAGGAAAACTTGCATTCCGTTGTCTTTTGAATGGCCAGGGATCAACACAAAGTCGTTGCATCTTGTTGGTTCCATTGATAATGAGTGCTCTCTTGCTTGTTGTTTTTTTTTTATAGAACTTGCTTGTTGTTGATGTTGCTAATATAAAGAAAATAAGGAGAAACGTAGAGTAATGATGTAGAGACTAATCTCGATACCTATTCCATCAAATCACTTAATTACCATTTAATGTGGAATTGACCCAAGCTATCACAATTGCATAAAGTAAATCAGTTGATATCTTAATATAATATTAAGACCTGTTTGATATGCTACTTGCACATGAGATATTAATATTGTAATCACATACATACCATAAGGTTGAAACTAATGATACATTATATATATATATATATATATATATATATATATATATAATATATATATATATATATATATATATATATATATATATATATATATATATAATGAGGTGCACACCACTCCATCCATAATCAAATATCCCATACACATATAGGGATCAAATGAAAGGTACTACAAACGACAAACGAGTTTCATAAAATGGAACTTATACACATGCAACGCCATGCAACTAAGCTAAAAACACAACAACGATTAAGACCGTAGTCACTACATTGAGACTTGAATCAATCTAAAAAATGGAACACCGTCCACATTGTTATTATATACATTCACTTAACATGTTCATTAGCTAAAACTTGGTTACTGAGGAGCCTGTTTTCTGCTTTCAAAGTAGCAATCTCCATGTTCAGTTCAAAGTTTGCATCCCTCGCATTTTGAAGTTCTTCCGATAGTATTTGGACGTTATAGTAGTTGTAATCACGAATCCTTCTACCTGTTGCGCAAAGCAAACGACGCATTAACAGCACCGCAACATCTTCCTTCGCGTCATAGTCGGTCTTCGCAAAACGGCCAACTGAAACCATAGATTTGGAAAACAAAGGACTACACAAACAAGCATGATACCTTAAAAATTGGAAACCATGTTCAACCTTGACTTCGTGTAGATTGTATACCGGTACAAGGATTCTCATACGGTTGCAAACTACCTCTACCTGTTTTTGTATGCTATTTTGTAGAACGATATCCTCCGCGTCTGTCTCCTCGGCCAAGTTCGACAAAACCGTAGCTTGTAATACAAATAAAAAAGGTTCATAAAGGTTAATAAAGGCCATACATAGTTACATATCATGGTTATCGTTTAATATTATAAGCAACGTATATATACTACATAACATAAGGTTGTATTGTATCAACTTACACGACAGATCTTGAGAAGGCTGAACTTTGTCGTCTGCATACGAACACTCTTCAGATTCGCACGAGTTGATGTTGTGATGTTGTTCATAGACACGACCTACTTGTTTGCAATATTCCGTGTATGCCCTTTCAGCTTGCTCAAGGCTGTAATATTTGCCATGTGCGTTGTTACTCCATTTGTTAACTTGAGCAAAACATTCAGGCCACGACAAATATATACCTGGGTTACGACCTTCAAAAACTACGTATACTTTCTCCATTATCACCCAGGTCACAGTAGATCCCTTGTCTGTTTTGAGTGGATGAAGTTTACCAGCTTTCAAGTTTAAGTAGATGAAGTTGAGTAAATGAGAGCAATAACTGAGGTAGGGTGGTAGTAGTTGGCCATGGGTTAATTACTTGAGCGGTTGAGTATGGTAGTAATTGATATGATAGTTTAATATTGAGGAATGACATTATTACACCCAAATTTGACAATTACACACTATTTTGATACGGTTTGCTTTTTTATTTTATTTAATAGTTATTATAGCATTATTTGAATAACATGAAACTATGAATAATAATATGAATAAAATTAAATAAATAAAGTTTTGTACTCTTTTGTATTAATGAATAATATGTCACAAAATAAGTATAGTTAGATTGAAAAATATATGTTAGTAATTAAGTAATACTAATTAATCATAATATAAGCATAAAATATGGATCTAAAAATAAAAGCCATTTTAGAGAGTTGACCCCCCTAAAACGGTCCTAAATTGGAAGACCCAATTGAGATTAATTTTGATATATATAAAATCAGTGACGGAGTCCGATATTTTGTGAGAGCAATATATTCATGTAGTGTAATAAAAGAGTTTTTATTTTCTAAGCTTAAATATACATCATACGTATATTAAATATATATCATACATATATTTTATTATGAGATTTAATTTTGAAAAATATTTAATAATTTTGTAATTTTTATTTGTATAATTTTCTCAATGTTATTATAAACAAAATTATTTATCTATCCATCTCTTTTTATATATAAATATAAATAATAATGATATGAATAGTTGTTTGTTTGCCATCTTTGATGATAATGTTGTAATGTTAAAATAAAAATATACAACATAATCTTATTTTTGAAAATTTAATTAAGAATTATTTTAAATTTAAGCATAAAACCAACTTGTCTCTAATTTAGTAGGACATATATGATTTTTATAATAAAAAACTTACTATCATTTATAATGAAACCTTAAATAATTATTCATATACCATGTGAATTCATATTTATAACAAAAATACTTTTTTGATTAGTTAATGCGTTATTCAATTTTAATTAAATATTTCTTATCAATGGTTAAATAATTAGTGAGCATTGCTATTTCTTACGATAAACTTCTAAACAAAACGCAAGAATACATGTGGCAAACTATTACTAAGAGCATGATTATCGGTAAAATTACAAGGTTTCTACACAGTTTTTTATGCTACCGTGTCAGGAGTTATTGGATAATTGAATGGAATCAAGGTTCTTTAGTTTAACAAAGTTGTTACAGTAAAGAACGCTTCTACACTTCCTTTTCAATTATTTTCTTCTTTTTCTTTTAAATTTTTATTAAAAGTGTCCAAATTAATCCAAATGTCAATATATTATATAATTTAGTAGGACTCATTTTAAAGTTTTTGAAGAAGCATATGGATATTTGAAAAATATAGTTGAGTTGTTTAAAAAATTGGAAAAAGTGAAATAATATAAAAAATTATGTAGGACCCATTTAAAGAACTCATATGAGTATAATTGGTGTGGATGCTCTAATAGATGTGGCAGTAAAATATTGATAACAAAACATGGGTTGGATGGTTATATGTCAGTAAGAAACATGGGTGGATGGTTTTTAAAATGGATCATCCAATTACATGAAGACACCTCATTTTCTTCACTTTCTTGCAAGTTTTTCTTCGTAAGTTTTAGTATTTTCCATATATATATATATATAGCACTCATATATTTTTTAGAAAACATAGTGGGTGCAAATTAGGGAGAGAGTTTCAGTGCACCTAGCTCCATCCCTGTATAAAACTGAAAAAGACACCCGTGAATGAACAATTTTATTCCAATACTACATGTCGACCTCACTGCATTGACTGTTTCACTATATTGAGTGTTGCAGTAGTTATATTATTCTTTTGAATGAACAACTCAACTGCACCTGTTTGAAACTGTTCCCTAACCGTGTGTGTATAAATGTCAAGCCAGCTGAGTGTTTCATTTTATATCTGCGAAGGTTTGCTGAAGAAGGAGAAATGAATCACGGAAGCAGGTAATAAGTTATAAAATAGTTTGGTTGTTTGTTATACAAATGTTTTTGAAATGCATCTGTTGTAATATGTTACATATTGCAGTTCAAATGAATCATCAGATGATGGTGGAGCTGATGGATACTACTGGGAGGAAACCATTACATCAGGCTACACTGCAAGCCGAAATGTTCTTGTAAGTATATACATGTTATTCAATATGCTGCTTCCATGTTTCATTAACACTAACTCAGGTGTTGTAATCATATATTCTGCAGCATATTCCAAGGAGAGTCTGTAGGTCCTGTAGCTTTTTCTCTTCAATGATAGAATTGTGTGATTATGATACAGGACTTACACATGATTGCATCATCCAGAGTGAAACTCTTGACGGTGTAGAGTATCTGTATATAGGGGAGGGGTGGTACCAATTTGCAAGGAAGAAAGTATTCAGGAGAGGTGATCGGGTAGGTTTTACCGTTTCACTGGTTCCTAATAGGTTGTACGTGAAATTGTTGAATCGTTGAAGGTGACATGTTTCGCGGTGTAAAATCAAAAGGCTGGAAAACTTAATGTTTATGGGTCGCCGTATCTAAGTATGTAATAATGTGAACTGTAGTGTTATGTAGCAGTCACAATAGTCGTGTTATATGTAACGCAAATCCGCGTTGTGTCGCGGCGGCGGCCAGTGCTGGGTGTTGGTTTTGACGTTGTCGTGATCCCAAATGTGTTTTATGTTCTTAAATATTAGTGATGAATGAGCAATATTTTATTTTGTGTATTGGAGCATTGATTTTTACTTTGTTGAATAGCATATTGAATTGTTTTTACTTTGTTTTGTTTAAACTATTTTTTATAAAAAGAATTTTAACACATAAATGTATAACTATAAAAATATAAATACTTTAGCTATTTTAAGTTTAATATTTAAGTTATAAGTTGGATTTAAAATTTTTATTATTATTATTATTTAACTTTAAATCTGAATCGTAAAAGATAGAGATATTTAACTTATATTTTAATATTTATAAATTTTTACATTTAAGTTATATTTTTAATTTTTTTATTCTTTATAAATTATTTGTATAAATTTATTTATATTTATTTTTATATATTCGGACATTATATTATCATTAATATTTTCTTTTATTATTATGATTACCTAAATATTACATCTTTATATATTATTTATATAATTATTATTAATAGTTGTGGATGAATATTATATTATTATTATGATTATTATATTTATTTTTAATATAGGGTTAAATTAGTAAAAGCCAAAATTAGGGTTTCTTATAAACTCCCTATGTTAAGAGTAAATTTTCAAAATTAAAAAAATATTAAGAACTAAAATTTATACTAAAAAAACAAATAAATATTAAACGTTATACAATTATAATAATGACAAAATTAAAATAATAATTATTACATATAATTACTATGTATAACTCCTATAATAATTTGTAATTAAAATTGATAAAAGTTAGAATAAAAGTTTGTACGAATTATATTATTTTTACAAATTAAATCAATTTTATATAAAGAATTTTAACTATACTATGCTTTATATTTCCAACCTTTATGTTACTTTTGTAGAATACTTATTTTACTAAGCCCAAAATTCCAGTTTGCATGTGTTAACCCTTGCCACATACGTCCACTAAAATGAAAATGGTTAGAGCTCCATCCCATGCAAAATCAACACTACAAAGTTTAACCACTGCATAATAGTAGACATGCAGTAATATTCATACAATCATAAAAGAGCAGCAGCTCTAAAGTTCAAAATACACCATTAGACCATTACACATATAGTTCACACATGAAGTCTTCAACAACATTTATAATACTCCAACAAAATCTAACTGAAACTGATTAGACTATTAACCAAACTGAACCAACAACGTCACTTGCGACCCACCAAGTATGAACCAAAACAACCACCTGCTGCACGGATACATTATCGACCCAGAATTATCATCTCTCCACACAGACCAATATCCTTGTGGCTGGAGGGTATCTGATGCAGAAAGACAAAACATCACCTACTCTCAGATCACGGTCTTTTGCAAAGCGGTACCAATCACGGCAAAGATACTTTTCCACCTCATCGTCCCGTCCCCCCATTTCACACTGGTAGGTTTCTCCCGTGTCGGTGTCAAAAAGTTCAATCGTATCCTGGGGGGCGGACAAACAGGTCCTTATCACATGTCTTGGAATTTGCTGCACATATTCAATTTAATGAAATCATTTACCGTCAAATAACAGAACTAATCAATATCATTATAATTTGTCAATATGCAACTTACAAGCACATTATTCCTGACAGTCTTAGTCTTCCCCGGCTTCACCACTAGCTCCCAGGTGATCTCTTTACTTTCAAACTCAGTGTTTTCCTCCCTTTCTTCATCACTATATTCACATTACACGCAACATAGTCAACTTAAAGTTAACACACTTTATAATAAAACAACCACTTTGGTTAACATGATGTGATAATAATCGTGAGTCGTGACCTCAAAATACCATCAGTACACCGTAAGAATAGTGACTAATAAAACAGCTTACCATGTCGTATCTGCAACAGCACGTTGAGTATCATCCTTAGCAGTTTTGCTTGTTTCAACATCATCTTTACTTCCTTCACCACCCGATCCCAGCACTTCCTCCTTACCCGGTTCCTTGTCTTCAACATCATCTTTACTTTCTTCACCACCCGATCCCAGCACTTCCTCCTTACCCGGTTCCTTGTCTTCAACATCATCTTTACTTCCTTCACCACCCGATCCCAGCACTTCCTCCTTACCCGGTTCCTTGTCTTCAACTTCATCTTTACTTCCTTCACCACCCGATCCCAGCACTTCCTCCTTACCCGGTTCCTTGTCTTCAACTTCATCTTTACTTCCTTCACCACCCGATCCCAGCACTTCCTCCTTACCCGGTTCCTTGTCTTCAACTTCATCTTTACTTCCTTCTCCACCCGATCCCAGCACTTCCTCCTTACCCGGTTCCTTGTCTTCAACTTCATTTGTACTTTCCACATAACACATTCCCAGCATCTCCAAACAATATTCTTCATATGACAACGTTTTCCTGGTCTCTTTTGTTCGCATAAATCGGTCGGCCTCATAATGCAGATAACCGTTGTACAACCTTTCCCTGACGTCTTCGTCAAAGTGTAGCTTCTTCAGATTTCGAGATCTGCATAAAATAACACATGTAACAAACATTATTTATACACCATGCATATTCCAGTTAATAACAATTGTGTTTATCTCTACCTCTTCCATTAAATAAAATCTTACAGCTTTCTTTATATATCATGATCAAGAAAAAGACAGTACTTACTTATCATGACACATGCAGATATCATGAACAATAAATCTGAATCGAAAACACGACCACTACATGCTGTACTCAGCAAAACTTTTGCATAAGTAGCAACATAGTCATAATCAGTCAATACTCAATGTATATATTGGAACAACAGAACCACCACATTTATATAATGCTTAATAGTATACCTTGCCGCCTCGGGTGACATTGATAAATGAGTAGGAAAAGGGATTTCCTTATCTGCTTCAAGTTCTTCATTACTTCCCGCCTCACCAGATTGCAGCACAATCCCACAAAATTCTTCATAAGATATGGTTTTTCTGATCTTATTTGTTCTTAGCTCCCGCTCTTCCTCGTGATCAACATAGTTGTCGTACATCTTTCGAAGTTCATGCTCTTCGAAATGTCGTCCATTGTGGGTTTCAGATCTGCATAAAACATAAACTTTCAAGACACATAAGATATACACCATGCATGCCGGTAGAAATGTGTTCGGCCTCTCTGTAAGTCTACCATAAATGGGTAACACAGCGATTCTTTACGGTTCAGAAGCGGTTTCATGAGGGAACATGGTACAATATGAAATTAACACAAAGGGAGTATTAAACATGGTACGCTTACCCAGAAAGTCTTTGTCTTTTATCTCCATTAGCCATTTTCAGCCGTGAGACCGCCGGTGATGGAGGCTGTGTTGATGGGGTGTGGTGTGGGGTTACTGTTGAAGAAGCAGCTCCTCTCACTAGGAAACTAAAGAGACGTTGCTATTCCTCTTTCAATCTTCCGTTTATTTTGGCTACTAAAAGTCTAAAAGCGTATAAATGAGTTAGTCTCTACACGTGTTGACACTATTTTTTATTGTTTAAAATGTTTTATGGTGGCATATATTTTAAAATCCATTAAAATTTAAAATTACAATTTGATTTGGAAATGTGTAATAAAATAAGAGAAAAAGGGTGATGCTCCTGTCAACCAATCACACCCCATGCATCTAATTATACCACACTTTTATTTTGAAAAAGTTTTAATGATATGGTAGATTGTTTGCTTTCTATTGGATGACAGTGTAAAACTAATTTACACTGTCAATGCATATCCATTAAACCCTAAAATCAAAAGAGTGTATTTAAGGAATATTGTGTTTGCTAGTATGTTGTAAACAAGATTAAAAATATTGATAAATTTTTAAAAGTGAATGTGAAAACATTTATTATTATATAAAAAAATAAATACATTAATAATTATTCAACAAATGTTTAAATGTAAAAGAGATCAAGTAAGAATAAAATTATTTACTATATTTTTATATATAATATAAATATTGAATTTAAAATAAAAGAGATCAAGTCAAAGAATAAAATTGTTTTAAAAAATTAATTTATGAAATGATTATTTTATGTTTCATAAAAAATAATAAATAAATAGTAAATATATATCTTTATTATTATTTTTATTAATAATTTTATAAATATAAATAAGGTGTTGATTTAAATATTTATTAGGCTAATATTATTATCCAAAAATTATAATAAATAATAACAATTAAAATCAAATAAATATAAATATTTAATTGAGTTTCTTTTTTTAATAAGTAGCATTTCTACACATAACATGTAAAATTGAGGTAAAACGAGACAATAACAAAAACTAAAAGAAAACACATTTTATTTAAAATTTGAGAATCATTTTGCATATTTGTTTCAGATTAGAGAGAAAAAATAATCGTGGCCACATATAGAAAAATATATTTAATTTGTTAAAAACAACCTGTTCTTATGGCGGATCTTCTGTTAATTGACAAATCAAATAAACCAGAGTAGCTTCCTCGTCAATTTGTTTATTTAGAAACCATAGTTTGTTGTTACCGAGCCAAGCTATTTCAGTTAAATATTTGTTGAAAACAGTTTATGTCACAATTTTATTTTCACAATTCTAAAATTCAACAAACGCATTGAGAATTATCGATGACAAACAATCATCAAAGATAAAGAAAGCATTCTTAAAACATTCGGAATTGCGATTCAACCATAGAGTCAATGTCATTGACTACCAAACAAACAAACTGCAGTTGATGTAAACATATATACTTCAAAACAAGTCTTGTATCAACTAAAAATAACTACCAAAAAACCAACATTGTAATTGTACCATATATAATACAAAAAACTAATAATGTTTGAGATTAAAGCTCCTTAAAAAACAGGCCACCACAACCAAACAAGACTAAGGATTTCTCAACGTAACGTAGAGACGTCTCGGTGGCGATGTTATTGTGAAGAACAAAATGTCTCCGGTTCCAAGATTCCTGTTTTTCGCAAACTGATACCATCCTTGCCCCATGAATTTTTCCTTTTTCAACAGTTTCTTCCTCTTCCTTTTGCAGCCAATTTCAACATAATAGTTCTTGCGAGTGTCTTCATCTATAAGTTCTATAGATCTCTGGTTCCAAAACAGGTAGTGTTTGGTAACACAGCGAGGGAAATGCTGCATGAAAAACAAAATCCAAGCTAACTCACTTAAAACTATTTCAAATCATAATTCAAACAATAGTTATAACCAGTCTACGACATTACCAGGACATTCTTCTGCGCACTTTGACCGTCTTTCACCACTCGTTCCCAACAGTAATCATCCGGGTATTCCTCGTCACCTGATTCATCACTTTCCGAACCAGAGCTGTGAACATCCACATTTGGATCTCTCAGTTCTTTCCGAACTCGCATCTGAACAGCAGTTAATCTTTCAAATAGTCCATCATATGATTCATCAGAGGTATCGTCTCTGCAAAATTATAGAGTACAACATTAACTAATTACTTAAAAAACGGGAAACTGCATTACATTAAAACATGATACTTACGGGTTCACACCATTTACTTCCACAACGTCTCCAACGACGCTTTCACCATTTGCTTGCCCAACAACAAATTCAGAAGAGCTGTACACAAAACCCTAATAAACTTACCATCCACATAATATCCCAAAATACAAACCTAACGCATATTTAAAATTTTAAATACCGTAAATCTAAATCAACTGTTCCAAACAAATGTAGATTATAAAAAAAAATGCAAAATAACAGAGTTTCCTTCAATGGGCCGATTACAGATCAAAACATAACAATGTACTGGAACTGGATAACTACAACAACACATACATTTTTGAAAAAGAAACAACAATCAAAAAATGGGTACCAAACATCTACCATGCAAAACGAAATATAAACATTTCCTTCAATGGGACTACAGATCAAAATATAACAGTTGTACTGGATAACTACAATAACACCTACATTTTTGAAAAACAGACAACAACCAAAAAAATGGGTACCAAACATCCACCATGCAAAACGAAATATAAACATTCACTACTTCCGATCAACGTCAACACCTACACGTACCTCTTATCCTCTACTATCGGCACAGGGGTAGACATAGTAGGGCTGGAGAAACCGGATTTCAAACCTCCTTTGCGAACGGACGGACGGAGAGCCTCTGCAACTTCTGCAACTTCTATTTGAGGATAAATGCAAAAAGTTCTATTTGTAGGCCCAATATGTTCCTAAAAAGTTTTTAAAAACTGTTGGGATTCTTTAATATATATATATATATATATATATATGTATATATATATATATATATATATATATATATATATATATATATATATATATATATATATATATATATATATATCAGTTAAAAGGTACTCCACTGACAGTGTAAAATAATTTTACACTGTCATCCAATAGAAAATGATAAAGGTGTCATGTCATTTAGTTTTTTTTTAAATAAAAAAATCTTTAATTAGATACATGGGTGGTGATTGGTTGACATTGTAAAAGTATTTTACACTGTCAGTGCATCACCCCTTTTCTCTCTCTATCTATCTCTCTATCTATCTCTCTATCTCTCTCTCTCTCTATATATATATATATATATATATATATATATATATATATATATATATGTGTGTGTGTGTGTGTATATAAGCCTTCTATATATTTTATATTGTTAACAAACCTAATTTAAAACAAAAATATTTTATATTATTGAATTTATAAAAACTTTAAAATAAATTTATATATAACTTTCTTATGAAACAATTATAATGGATGAATAAATAACTTTTTTATGACCGTCATCGGTTCATCTATAACACGCTTCACACAAAGTTGACAATCGTCAGTTGAATCTTTTACATGGTTATCACATAGTTGACCGTCATCGGTTGAATCCCTGACATGTTCCACACATATTCGGACCTCATCAGTTCATCTGTAACATGCTTCACGCATAGTTAACCGTAATCAGTTCATCTGTTACACGCTTCGCACATAGTTGACCGTCATCAGTTGAATCCCTGACATGGTTGACACATAGTATACACATATTATTGATAAAAAATATTCTCATATTTTTGTATAATAATCAATGACATATATTTGAACATATTATTTTATATGTCATCAATAAATATGTGTATACTGTATTTCATTTTATTAGCGATAAAATATTATATGTCCCATAATATATTTAAACAATAATAATAATAATAATAATAATAATAATAATAATAATAATAATAATAATAATAACTAATAATTGATAAATATTATATTTAAACAACTCACCACGTTTCAATTAACCACCTACTCCCAAAAATTGATGATAACTAACCATTTCTTTAATGATTACCCCCACTAATTTACACACAAAGAAAATTTTGGTCAAATTTTTTTCTATTCTTAAATTTAAATACTTAATAATAATTAAATTAAAATAGTATTACATCCCACTAACTCATTATTATTTATCAATAAAAATAAAAACTATTAACTATTAGTCAAAACGTCCCACTAACTCAATTCACGATCCAACCTCTATTTATATTAATTACTATTAATGATTTAAGAAAATTTTATTAAATTAAAATATTTACCATCGTCAGTCCACACTCCCTAAAAATGAAATAAATCCCACTAAACCATTAACTCCACTTCCTAAATAAAATGATACGTATTCTATCATTAATTAATTATAAAAAATAATGCTTTTCTAAAAAAAACTTCCTCAAAATTTAACTTCTCATTATCTCATAAAACTATATCAATTTATATTTCTTTTAAGCTGGTTCTCTTTCCCCTTCTTCATATTAATTCTCATTTTTAAGGTTTGGTAAAAAATTTGTAAGAATAGGAAATATAATTGTAAAGAGATGGAGGTTAGAAAATATTGTTGTAATATTATTTTGTTAATTGATTTTTGTTATTCAATATTATAGTAATGGAGGTAAAGGTTTTTTAATTTTATTTTGTTGATGTACGTACATTACACGAAAATTTAGTTACAAAATATTATACATGTAAGTTTTAAAAAATAAACAAAATAAAAGAAAAAGAAAATAGAAAAGTACTATATGTTATTAATAGTATGTTTTTTTAAAAGTTAAATAAATAAAAATAAAGAAAGGGATGGATATATAAATGGCTTGCATAAATATATTGTCATGCTGTCACAGTTGATGGATAATTAAGAAAAAATAGGGTTGGCTGGATATGTAAAAAATATAGTTGAGTTGTTTAAAATTTTTGAAAGTGTAATATAAATATAATGTGTAAAATTGAGTAGGACCCATCTAAATACTCATATTTAGAGACTATGGTACATATATAGTATATAAATCAAAATGAAGTGGGGGCATAGGCCTACAGTGTTGCAAACGTGGCTCCGTCCCAATGGTAAAATGTCTTGAAAACCTTCTGTTAGATAATTGTGAGAATATAGTTTTTGAGAAAATATATTTATGGCATTATTTTGAAGATTTAGAATTGTAAAAGTTAAAGAATTTGAAAGGATGTTTTGGGGTTCCAATTAAGAGGAGTAAATGAGATCATCGAGGATTGGAAGCTGGTAGGGTATTGGTAGTTGTGGATATTAAATTTACTTCATCTATACCATTTATAGTTACCACTACACTACTTACTCTTAAAACTTGCATTTGCTGCTGAAACGTAAAGGTGGAAAAATAACATAAGTTCTTCTGTAATCTCTCCAATCTTTTCATCTGTTCATACAATGGCATCTGCAAGGTAAGTTTTAGATCATATGTTAGTATTATTTGTTTGCATGCTCTGTTTAACAAATAATCTTTAACATGGTGTGTTGATTCCAAAACTTCTTTTTGCAGATCTTTTTTTACAGACCACAGTGAAGGGAAAAACGATGAGGAGGCCAGAAGCAAATCACCAGATTGGTCATTGTTGTAGGTTCTGAAACTTTGATCACTTAACTCACACACATAGCTTTTGAAAGTGTAGATTTTATTTATATGTTATTGCAATCATCGGTTATAATTTATATGTTATGATGTAAGCTGATTTATATTTCCTTGCAAAATTTATTTTAGTCGGGATGTAGTGTCTGTTGGTTATGACATTGTTGGAAGTAGGACCTGTCGTTCATCATATTGCTTATGGAAGAGGGAGGTTAAAGATGCGCAGATTGCTCGAAGTAACCTTCTTGTAAGTTAGTTGCTAAAACCATAAACATGTACATATATGAATTTAGTTTATTTTATATTAAGCGTAAACATAAAAACTAACATTGGTTGAGATGTAAACGTGCAGCAAATCCCGCAGGAAGTTGTTATGACTGGCTGTCTTCAGCGAGTGAGGTATATCGACATTGTCGATGGCATAACCGGTGACACCTATCAGTCTGAAGTGCATACTTTTGAGAGGGGAGGCCACACTGAGAAGTATTTAGGTGGCGGCTGGAACAGGTTTGCAAGGAATCTGGGGCTATGCAATGGAGACTTGGTGGGATTCAGCATCAAGTATCCTCCTGCTGAAGAAATCGTTGTCACAGTTTTGAACATTGAACACAGGGGATGGTAAGGCCAGATTTTGTGGGGTTTGTTGAAGTTACTATGTATTTTGATGATGTTTTGAAGGTTGTTGCATGTATTTTGAAATATTGTGGTACTATTATTTCCAAGACTTCTATTTTGTTTAAGAATTAGCTATGCAAGTTGAACATTGGTTGTGTGTTAATTATCTATAGCATTTATATTCCCTATTGCAGTAGTTATATTATATATTGAAATGCTTATATTTATGTTAAATATATGTTGCAAATTTTGGCATATCTGCCCATGTTTGGTTTCTCATGTTTCTGGGGATTGGGATATATATGTCGTTCAGCTTTTCCCATGCAAACTATGTCGTTTTCGAAAAAGGACAAATGCTACAGAAAATACAATTGTTCACACATAGCCACCTCTGCTGGTCCCACCACCCCATTCTTTCCAATACTTTAATCAAAAATAGCATAATATATTGATTTCTTGAGCATTACTTAAAGTAGTACCAGTACTACTAGTAGTACATTATTTTTTCTGCAAAAAATCTACTTTACTGACACAGTTGATATTCACCTTTTGCTTCATTTAATATAGCTTTTTTTTTCACACGTGGACAACACATTCCTTTCCTTCATCCATCTTGACCCATTTGTGCAATAGTAGGCGGTAAAAACTAAATATTCTATGCATTCATTTTACCGCCTAATTAAAATATGGCGCCTTTAAATACACTCCCTCCAAAAAAAACCAAGTGCTGTAACATGATAAAGTGGTGATTTTTCTATGGGCCATATGTATTATTTGAAAAGGTTATTTTAATATAAGTACTTAATTTTAATTGAAATATGTATATTTATAAAAAAAAAACATATTTCAATTGTGCATTAAAAAACAACATATTTATTAATTGGACAAAATAAGAATATTTGTGTTTAAATAGTAAATTTAAGTAAGTATTTAAATAAAAATCTGAAACAACCAATGGATTGGACATTAAAATATATATATATATATATATATATATATATATATATATATATATATATATATATATATATATATATATATATATATATTGATTTCAATATATACTTAACTGCAATATTATTGATTAAAGTATATTATAGTATATATTGATTTAAGGCCAATGCAAAAATAATGATTAAAGTATATTAAAGTATATATGTGTTGACGTTGATGAATTTAAATACTTATTTGGTGCTATAATATTGATTTCAATCTAATGCAATAATTTTCACAAATACGTATATATTTAGTTTAATATTGTTTGAGATGTATCTTCATTAAAAATATAATTTTACAAATACATACTTTACAAATAAATACACATAGTTCGACATCATCAGTTGAATCCCTGATATGTTCCACACATGGTTCGACATCATCAGTTGAATCCCTGACATGTTCCACACATGGTTCGACATCATCAGTTGAATCCCTGACATGGACCACACATGGTTAGACATCATCATTTGAATCCCTGACATGGATCACACATGGTTCGACATCATCAGTTGAATCCCTGACATGTTCCACACATGGTTCGACATCATCAGTTGAATCCCTGACATGTTCCACACATGGTTCGACATCATCAGTTGAATCCCTGACATGGATCACACATAGTTCGACATCATCAGTTGAATCCCTGACATGTTCCACACATAGTTCGACATCATCATTTGAATCCCTGACATGGATCACACATGGTTCGACATCATCAGTTGAATCCCTGACATGGATCACACATGGTTCGACATCATCAGTTGAATCCCTGACATGTTCCACACATGGTTCGACATCATCAGTTGAATCCCTGACATGTTCCACACATGGTTCGACATCATCAGTTGAATCCCTGACATGTTCCACACATGGTTCGACATCATCAGTTGAATCCCTGACATGTTCCACACATAGTTAGACATCATCAGTTGAATCCCTGACATGGATCACACATGGTTCGACATCATCAGTTGAATCCCTGACATGTTCCACACATGGTTCGACATCATCAGTTGAATCCCTGACATGGATCACACATGGTTCGACATCATCAGTTGAATCCCTGACATGTTCCACACATAGTTCGACATCATCATTTGAATCCCTGACATGGATCACACATGGTTCGACATCATCAGTTGAATCCCTGACATGGATCACACATAGTTCGACATCATCATTTGAATCCCTGACATGGATCACACATGGTTCGACATCATCAGTTGAATCCCTGACATGGATCACACATAGTTCGACATCATCATTTGAATCCCTGACATGTTCCACACATGGTTCGACATCATCAGTTGAATCCCTGACATGTTCCACACATGGTTCGACATCATCAGTTGAATCCCTGACATGTTCCACACATAGTTAGACATCATCAGTTGAATCCCTGACATGGATCACACATGGTTCGACATCATCAGTTGAATCCCTGACATGTTCCACACATGGTTCGACATCATCAGTTGAATCCCTGACATGTTCCACACATGGTTCGACATCATCAGTTGAATCCCTGACATGGATCACACATAGTTCGACATCATCAGTTGAATCCCTGACATGTTCCACACATAGTTCGACATCATCATTTGAATCCCTAACATGGATCACACATGGCTCGACATCATCAGTTGAATCCCTGACATGGATCACACATGGTTCGACATCATCAGTTGAATCCCTGACATGTTCCACACATGGTTCGACATCATCAGTTGAATCCCTGACATGTTCCACACATGGTTCGACATCATCAGTTGAATCCCTGACATGTTCCACACATGGTTCGACATCATCAGTTGAATCCCTGACATGTTCCACACATAGTTAGACATCATCAGTTGAATCCCTGACATGGATCACACATGGTTCGACATCATCAGTTGAATCCCTGACATGTTCCACACATGGTTCGACATCATCAGTTGAATCCCTGACATGGATCACACATGGTTCGACATCATCAGTTGAATCCCTGACATGTTCCACACATAGTTCGACATCATCATTTGAATCCCTGACATGGATCACACATGGTTCGACATCATCAGTTGAATCCCTGACATGGATCACACATAGTTCGACATCATCATTTGAATCCCTGACATGGATCACACATGGTTCGACATCATCAGTTGAATCCCTGACATGGATCACACATAGTTCGACATCATCATTATAATCCCTGACATGGATCACACATAGTTCGACATCATCAGTTGAATCCCTGACATGTTCCACACATAGTTAGACATCATCAGTTGAATCCCTGACATGTTCCACACATGGTTAGACATCATCAGTTGAATCCCTGACATGTTCCACACATGGTTAGACATCATCATTTGAATCCCTGACATGGATCACACATAGTTCGACATCATCAGTTGAATACCTGACATGTTCCACACATAGTTAGACATCATCAGTTGAATCCCTGACATGTTCCACACATGGTTAGACATCATCAGTTGAATCCCTGACATGTTCCACACATGGTTCGACATCATCAGTTGAATCCCTGACATGGATCACACATGGTTCGACATCATCAGTTGAATCCCTGACATGTTCCACACATAGTTCGACATCATCATTTGAATCCCTGACATGGATCACACATGGTTCGACATCATCAGTTGAATCCCTGACATGGATCACACATAGTTCGACATCATCATTTGAATCCCTGACATGGATCACACATGGTTCGGCATCATCAGTTGAATCCCTGACATGGATCACACATAGTTCGACATCATCATTTGAATCCCTGACATGGATCACACATAGTTCGACATCATCAGTTGAATCCCTGACATGTTCCACACATAGTTCGACATCATCAGTTGAATCCCTGACATGTTCCACACATGGTTCGACATCATCAGTTGAATCCCTGACATGTTCCACACATAGTTCGACATCATCAGTTGAATCCCTGACATGTTCCACACTTGGTTCGACATCATCAGTTGAATCCCTGACATGGATCACACATGGTTCGACATCATCAGTTGAATCCCTGACATGGATCACACATAGTTAGACATCATCAGTTGAATCCCTGACATGTTCCACACATGGTTCGACATCATCAGTTGAATCCCTGACATGGATCACACATGGTTCGACATCATCAGTTGAATCCCTGACATGTTCCACACATGGTTCGACATCATCAGTTGAATCCCTGACATGTTCCACACATGGTTCGACATCATCAGTTGAATCCCTGACATGGATCACACATGGTTCGACATCATCAGTTGAATCCCTGACATGGATCACACATGGTTCGACATCATCAGTTGAATCCCTGACATGGATCACACATGGTTCGACATCATCAGTTGAATCCCTGACATGTTCCACACATAGTTCGACATCATCATTTGAATCCCTGACATGGATCACACATGGTTCGACATCATTAGTTGATTCCTGACATGTTCCACACATAGTTAGACATCATCAGTTGAATCCCTGACATGGATAACACATGGTTCGACATCATCAGTTGAATCCCTGACATGGATCACACATGGTTAGACATCATCAGTGGAATCCCTGACATGTTCCACACATAGTTAGACATCATCAGTTGAATCCCTGACATGGATCACACATGGTTCGACATCATCAGTTGAATCCCTGACATGTTCCACACATGGTTCGACATCATCAGTTGAATCCCTGACATGGATCACACATGGTTCGACATCATCAGTTGAATCCCTGACATGTTCCACACATAGTTCGACATCATCAGTTGAATCCCTGACATGTTCCACACATGGTTCGACATCATCAGTTGAATCCCTGACATATTCCACACATGGTTCGACATCATCAGTTGAATCCCTGACATGTTCCACACATAGTTCGACATCATCAGTTGAATCCCTGACATGTTCCACACTTGGTTCGACATCATCAGTTGAATCCCTGACATGGATCACACATGGTTCGACATCATCAGTTGAATCCCTGACATGGATCACACATAGTTAGACATCATCAGTTGAATCCCTGACATGTTCCACACATAGTTCGACATCATCAGTTGAATCCCTGACATGGATCACACATAGTTCGACATCATCATTTGAATCCCTGACATGGATCACACATGGTTCGACATCATCAGTTGAATCTCTGACATGGATCACACATAGTTAGACATCATCAGTGGAATCCCTGACATGTTCCACACATAGTTAGACATCATCAGTTGAATCCCTGACATGGATCACACATGGTTCGACATCATCAGTTGAATCCCTGACATGTTCCACACATGGTTCGACATCATCAGTTGAATCCCTGACATGGATCACACATGGTTCGACATCATCAGTTGAATCCCTGACATGTTCCACACATAGTTCGACATCATCATTTGAATCCCTGACATGGATCACACATGGTTCGACATCATCAGTTGAATCCCTGACATGGATCACACATAGTTCGACATCATCATTTGAATCCCTGACATGGATCACACATGGTTCGACATCATCAGTTGAATCCCTGACATGGATCACACATAGTTCGACATCATCATTTGAATCCCTGACATGGATCACACATAGTTCGACATCATCAGTTGAATCCCTGACATGTTCCACACATAGTTCGACATCATCAGTTGAATCCCTGACATGTTCCACACATGGTTCGACATCATCAGTTGAATCCCTGACATGTTCCACACATAGTTCGACATCATCAGTTGAATCCCTGACATGTTCCACACTTGGTTCGACATCATCAGTTGAATCCCTGACATGGATCACACATGGTTCGACATCATCAGTTGAATCCCTGACATGGATCACACATAGTTAGACATCATCAGTTGAATCCCTGACATGTTCCACACATGGTTCGACATCATCAGTTGAATCCCTGACATGGATCACACATGGTTCGACATCATCAGTTGAATCCCTGACATGTTCCACACATGGTTCGACATCATCAGTTGAATCCCTGACATGTTCCACACATGGTTCGACATCATCAGTTGAATCCCTGACATGGATCACACATGGTTCGACATCATCAGTTGAATCCCTGACATGGATCACACATAGTTCGACATCATCAGTTGAATCCCTGACATGGATCACACATGGTTCGACATCATCAGTTGAATCCCTGACATGTTCCACACATAGTTCGACATCATCATTTGAATCCCTGACATGGATCACACATGGTTCGACATCATCATTTGAATCCCTGACATGGATCACACATGGTTCGACATCATCAGTTGAATCCCTGACATGTTCCACACATAGTTCGACATCATCATTTGAATCCCTGACATGGATCACACATGGTTCGACATCATCAGTTGAATCCCTGACATGGATCACACATAGTTCGACATCATCATTTGAATCCCTGACATGGATCACACATGGTTCGACATCATCAGTTGAATCCCTGACATGGATCACACATAGTTCGACATCATCATTTGAATCCCTGACATGGAACACATAGTTCGACATCATCAGTTGAATCCCTGACATGTTCCACACATAGTTCGACATCATCAGTTGAATCCCTGACATGTTCCACACATGGTTCGACATCATCAGTTGAATCCCTGACATGTTCCACACATAGTTCGACATCATCAGTTGAATCCCTGACATGTTCCACACTTGGTTCGACATCATCAGTTGAATCCCTGACATGGATCACACATGGTTCGACATCATCAGTTGAATCCCTGACATGGATCACACATAGTTAGACATCATCAGTTGAATCCCTGACATGTTCCACACATGGTTCGACATCATCAGTTGAATCCCTGACATGGATCACACATGGTTCGACATCATCAGTTGAATCCCTGACATGTTCCACACATGGTTCGACATCATCAGTTGAATCCCTGACATGTTCCACACATGGTTCGACATCATCAGTTGAATCCCTGACATGGATCACACATGGTTCGACATCATCAGTTGAATCCCTGACATGGATCACACATGGTTCGACATCATCAGTTGAATCCCTGACATGGATCACACATGGTTCGACATCATCAGTTGAATCCCTGACATGTTCCACACATAGTTCGACATCATCATTTGAATCCCTGACATGGATCACACATGGTTCGACATCATTAGTTGAATCCCTGACATGTTCCACACATAGTTAGACATCATCAGTTGAATCCCTGACATGGATCACACATGGTTCGACATCATCAGTTGAATCCCTGACATGGATCACACATGGTTAGACATCATCAGTGGAATCCCTGACATGTTCCACACATAGTTAGACATCATCAGTTGAATCCCTGACATGGATCACACATGGTTCGACATCATCAGTTGAATCCCTGACATGTTCCACACATGGTTCGACATCATCAGTTGAATCCCTGACATGGATCACACATGGTTCGACATCATCAGTTGAATCCCTGACATGTTCCACACATAGTTCGACATCATCAGTTGAATCCCTGACATGTTCCACACATGGTTCGACATCATCAGTTGAATCCCTGACATGTTCCACACATGGTTCGACATCATCAGTTGAATCCCTGACATGTTCCACACATAGTTAGACATCATCAGTTGAATCCCTGACATGGATCACACATGGTTCGACATCATCAGTTGAATCCCTGACATGGATCACACATGGTTCGACATCATCAGTTGAATCCCTGACATGGATCACACATGGTTCGACATCATCAGTTGAATCCCTGACATGTTCCACACATAGTTAGACATCATCAGTTGAATCCCTGACATGGATCACACATGGTTCGACATCATCAGTTGAATCCCTGACATGGATCACACATGGTTTGACATCATCAGTTGAATCCCTGACATGTTCCACACATAGTTCGACATCATCATTTGAATCCCTGACATGGATCACACATGGTTCGACATCATTAGTTGAATCCCTGACATGTTCCACACATGGTTAGACATCATCAGTTGAATCCCTGACATGGATCACACATGGTTCGACATCATCAATTGAATCCCTGACATGGATCACACATGGTTCGACATCATCAGTTGAATCCCTGACATGTTCCACACATAGTTCGACATCATCATTTGAATCCCTGACATGGATCACACATGGTTCGACATCATCAGTTGAATCCCTGACATGGATCACACATGGTTCGACATCATCAGTTGAATCCCTGACATGTTCCACACATGGTTAGACATCATCAGTTGAATCCCTGACATGTTCCACACATGGTTCGACATCATCAGTTGAATCCCTGACATGGATCACACATGGTTCGACATCATCAGTTGAATCCCTGACATGTTCCACACATGGTTCGACATCATCAGTTGAATCCCTGACATGGATCACACATGGTTCGACATCATCAGTTGAATCCCTGACATGGATCACACATGGTTCGACATCATCAGTTGAATCCCTGACATGGATCACACATGGTTCGACATCATCAGTTGAATCCCTGACATGGATCACACATGGTTCGACATCATCAGTTGAATCCCTGACATGTTCCACACATGGTTCGACATCATCATTTGAATCCCTGACATGGATCACACATGGTTCGACATCATCAGTTGAATCCCTGACATGTTCCACACATAGTTCGACATCATCATTTGAATCCCTGACATGGATCACACATGGTTCGACATCATTAGTTGAATCCCTGACATGTTCCACACATGGTTAGACATCATCAGTTGAATCCCTGACATGGATCACACATGGTTCGACATCATCAGTTGAATCCCTGACATGGATCACACATGGTTCGACATCATCAGTTGAATCCCTGACATGTTCCACACATAGTTCGACATCATCATTTGAATCCCTGACATGGATCACACATGGTTCGACATCATCAGTTGAATCCCTGACATGGATCACACATGGTTCGACATCATCAGTTGAATCCCTGACATGTTCCACACATGGTTAGACATCATCAGTTGAATCCCTGACATGTTCCACACATGGTTCGACATCATCAGTTGAATCCCTGACATGGATCACACATGGTTCGACATCATCAGTTGAATCCCTGACATGTTCCACACATGGTTCGACATCATCAGTTGAATCCCTAACATGGATCACACATGGTTCGACATCATCAGTTGAATCCCTGACATGGATCACACATGGTTCGACATCATCAGTTGAATCCCTGACATGGATCACACATGGTTCGACATCATCAGTTGAATCCCTGACATGGATCACACATGGTTCGACATCATCAGTTGAATCCCTGACATGTTCCACACATGGTTCGACATCATCATTTGAATCCCTGACATGGATCACACATGGTTCGACATCATCAGTTGAATCCCTGACATGTTCCACACATAGTTCGACATCATCATTTGAATCCCTGACATGGATCACACATGGTTCGACATCATCAGTTGAATCCCTGACATGGATCACACATGGTTCGACATCATCAGTTGAATCCCTGACATGTTCCACACATGGTTCGACATCATCAGTTGAATCCCTGACATGTTCCACACATGGTTCGACATCATCAGTTGAATCCCTGACATGTTCCACACATGGTTCGACATCATCAGTTGAATCCCTGACATGTTCCACACATGGTTCGACATCATCAGTTGAATCCCTGACATGTTCCACACATAGTAAGACATCATCAGTTGAATCCCTGACATGGATCACACATGGTTCGACATCATCAGTTGAATCCCTGACATGGATCACACATGGTTCGACATCATCAGTTGAATCCCTGACATGGATCACACATGGTTCGACATCATCAATTGAATCCCTGACATGTTCCACACATGGTTCTACATCATTAGTTGAATCCCTGACATGGATCACACATGGTTCGACATCATCAGTTGAATCCCTGACATGTTCCACACATGGTTAGACATCATCAGTTGAATCCCTGACATGTTCCACACATGGTTCGACATCATCAGTTGAATCCCTGACATGGATCACACATGGTTCGACATCATCAGTTGAATCCCTGACATGGACCACACATAGTAAGACATCAACAGTTGATAATTTAGAAAATAAGAAAATAATTTAGAAAATACTTAAAAATTAATAATTAATAAGAAAATAAGAAAATAATTTAGAAAATAATTAATAACTTTGTGAAAAAAATTAATAAGAAAATAACTTTGTGAAAATAATCAATAATTAATAATTAATAATATAGAAAATTAATAATTAATAAGAAAATAACTTTGTGAAAAAAATTAATTAAAAATTCATAAGATAATAATTTAGATAATAAATCCACTTTGCCATTAATGAAAAACTATTTTTCCTGTTTGTGTGTTTTGGAACATCAAAACATTGAAAATTAAAAAAATAAAAACAGAGGTTAATCATCAGTTGCATAAAAAGTAAGGGTGAAATTAGGGTTTATTTCCATCTTCAATCGATACTGCTACTGCCAACGACATTGCGCGAGATTCACGGACACACACGACCATGGCTGAATGGGGAAAGTTTGTTCCAAAAATTTGTTTAATTCCTTGATCTTAAACTGTTCTTCTGCTTCTCCAATATCGGGTTTTCATGTAATGTGTTTGTATAATGTCTATAATGCAACCTGATAATCATACTGTATTTGAAGAAGACAGTAATATCCGTGTAAAAAGTGATACGGGATATTGAAGTGGTTGTTTGTTAAAATGCAGGGTGAAAGAAGGAAGCTGCGATGAGGATGATTCCCAGGAAAGGAAAATACCTGGGAAACGCACAAGGAGCTTTGTTTTGAAGCAAATGTTGGAGGAGGTCGCCAGGAACAAGAAAGAAAGCAAAGTTAAAGGTAAAGACGGTCAAGGAGAGATGCCATCATCTGCATCCCAAAGGTACTTAACTTATGATTTTTAATAACATGAAAACCAATTTCTCCTTGCCATTTCTTGTTGAGTAGGATGCAGGTATGATTGTAACCATTAAGTGTTTTATTGGACCCTGATATGATGAACTCACTACCAGGAAACATAGTCTGCATAAGGATACTTCCAACATTAGGAAGGAAAAAGGCACCATGGAGAAAGGAAAAAGGAAATGTGAGAGAAGTGGTGAGGTAGAGAAAGGGAATCTTAAAAGAGAAGGATGTGTTGAAGGTGGTGTTGGTTGCAGCCACAAACATAAGGGTAACAACATGGAGTCTTCGGACCTCCACGACATTCAAAGAGATGAGCATGAATACACAACTATATCATCGGATAGCGAGAGGTAAATCAAATGTGTACTGGAATTGTGTTGAAGTAACTGCATAAGCATTTGTTTGACCTTTTTATACATTGTGTTCGTATGAAGCGCCGACACGCCATTCAGAAGGCGTGTCGCCGCGTCGGACATGGATACTCGCACGACACGCGTATGACACGTACATTGCATTGTTATATTAATATATAAAATATGTTCTTGCCGTGTCCGTGTCCTATGTTTTCTGTATTAGCGGAGTCCTCGTGTCCGATGATATGTCCCGTGTCCGAGTCCGGGCTTCATGTTAATTGTGATTTTGTTTCAGTGTCAGGGTGTATAGCCCTATAATTGTGGATCAGGACGAAGAGATGTGGTCGCGAGAAGTAGTTGATGCGAAGAGGACGCGAAGTAATGTTATGGTAGGAAATGAAAAAATTTGATCTGTTGTATAATTTCAATTGTGTTTGAATTGTATTGAAGCTGATAATGATTTCTACTTAATTTGCAGCAACTTCCAGCCAACGTCATCGACAGCTGCCAGCTGCGAAACTTTTCAAATATTGAGCTCTATGACTGTGACAATAATGAACCCTATGACTGTGAGATTAAGAAGAGTTCGAAGAAGAAGGAGTGTTATTTGTGTGGGGCTTGGTTTGACTATATAAGGCATGCTGAAGTGCAGGTTGGTGACAAACTTCGCTTTGCCATCCGTTACCCACCTGTTGAACAAATCATGGTTTATGTTGAGCGCAGGGGTGATACCGCAGGAGGACATTGAAAGGATCCGTCGTGAATGAATTGCTGCGGAATACTCAGTTTTTTTTGTAAACTGTATGTTATGTTGGGTGCTGAAATACTTGTAAAACATAAGCACTCATATTGAATATTTCAGGTTTTAAAAGAATACTTGTAATGTAGTTTATTTGTCTATTTTATCTATTAATATATCTAAAATTTGTTTTATGTGTATAGTTAATTTTAATTTTTCATATTTCAAAAAATTTCATGATATTAAGTTGGATTTATTTAAAAAATAAATATATCTATTAATTTGAAAATATATGTTTATTTTTTATTTTAATACAAGTTTTAATCTATAAATATCATCTACTTGCTTACAATTTGTATTTTTTATATGACCAACATGATACTTGTCTTAATATTATTGGTGGGTCAACAAGTCAAGTTCTATTTATTAGGAATCATTGGGGGTGTTGGTGTCACTCTTGGCTGCATATAAAAAACGAAGCGTTGTTTATATATTATAAGTGGAAGGCATGTAAATAAATGAATACATTGTTTGCCCTAGTGGCTCAGCTTTTGCCCTTAGTCTTCTCCCTTCTCCAAGGTCTGGGGTTCGATCCCCTCCTAGATCTTTTGTTCATTTTATTTTTAGTTTTAGCTGTTTTGTATTCTGGTCAACAATATTATGATGCTTTTTTTTTCCAACTTTTTCTTTTAACAATTTATTTACTTATACATAATTTTTATACATAATTTAAATTTTAAGAATGTTAATTTTACTTTGATAATTTTTATAGGTCAATATAATTTATTTAAACGTCAAAATAATTGTTTTTAAATACAATAACTTTTAATTTAAATTAACGTGAGATTTCTAAATTTAGACATAATTTATTTTTTAAATTAAAAAAAATCAAATTTTATAAAATACATTTAGCGTCAGATTTTGTAAGTTAATTTTTTTTTAATTTAAGTAAACATCAAGTTTTTAAATAAAAAACAATATTTTTTTAAATTTTAAAAAAAATAAAATTAACGTGAGATTTTATAAGATTAATATAATTCATTTTTTAAATTAAAAAAAATCAAATTTTACTAAATAAATTTAGCGTTAGATTTATTAAGTTAAATTTTATTTTTTTTAATTTAAATAAACATCCAGTTTTTAAATAAAAAAATAATATTTTTTAAATTTAAAAAAAATTAAAATTAACTTGAGTTTTTATAAGATTAACATAATTTATATTTTAAATTAAAAAAAAATCAAATTTTACAAAAAATATGTTAACGTATTTAAATAAAAAATATGTTAATGTATTTTAAAAAAATGTTATTGATTTTTTTAATTTAAATGAATATCAAGTTTTTAATTTAAATAAATAAATATGCAGTTTTTAATTTAAATAAATAAATAAATAAATATGCAACTTTTCTATTATTAATTTTAATTTAGTAATGTTTATATGTTAATGAGGGGGTGCAGGTTGCAAAATTAAAATATAATGAGGGGGTGCAGGCAGCAAATAGCAATACCAAAGATAATGCATTTGTTAATTTGCTGCATTTCTCATTTTGCTTCCCAACGATTTTTCTTTTATTTTTTCAATTTTTTCAACACTCAATTAATGCATAATCATTGGCTTGCAGCATTTTCAGCTTTACTGTACAATTTGCATTGGAAACAGCAATGTGAGAAACTATCATTAAAGCATTTTTATTGTGTGTGTTTGGTACACCATAGCATCCATGGGCCCAATTCAATCCAATAGTACCCCAATTCAATCCAATGGCAGAAAAGCATTTGAAACAAAAAAAAAAAAAAATTAAGTCTCTCACGGTCAGAAAAGCATTTGAAACAAAAAAAAAAAAAAATTAAGTCTCTCACGGTGAGAGACCTAAACAGGCCTCTCACCCTAGCCTGAGCCCATAACCAAAACCAATATCTCAATCATATCACTAATCGTCATTTACATTACAATCACCATCAATCTCATACCATCCAAAACCTTTAATAAAAATCTCCATCAAAATTTTGTTTAATCATAACTTTGAGTTTGTTTTGCAGATAACAGAAAAAGGAGGAGAAAAAGAAATAAAAAAAAATATAAACAAATCACTGTCACTGCTAATTGAATTGCTACCACTCTGTTTGTTGTTACTTTTAGTTGCAGGTTGTTTTCAAAGAACAGAGGAACCAAAACAACCGTCGACACCGAAAGCCTCCGATTCCGCGGAACACCCCGAAGCCACCTGTCACCGGATCTCGCTTCGATCGCCGCCGTTTTTTTGCATCATCCGGGTTTTACTTTGTAACAGGAGAGAGATCGTTAGAGGAAAGTCCGATTACAACACTCCATCACCGACGAACCGCAACGCTTTCGTTTCCGAACACGTATTCGTACCTTCCCCGACCTCGTCTCCGATCGAACACCACCCGGTAAATCCTCGTTCACTTGATAATTTGATTGCATGATTGGTTTGTGTGATAATTTTTGCTTTTGAGTTTAATGGATGGATGTTAATTTTGGGGAAAAACTCTATGAAACAAGAGAGAGATTGGAAAAAAATATTTTTCTGTCAAAGAGATATAAATGTCATTTTTTTGTATATTTCTCTATTCTATGTAAATGTTTGGTATCTTCATTCTTTTTTTTTTCTGCGACATGGCGGCCTATCATTGGCCGTTGGACCAAGCTCAATGGGAGATGGTGATTCCCATTCCCAGGCTGCATCAATATCTTTTTCTTTTA